>NC_141547.1:106925000-107090000 GCF_021556685.1 Rattus norvegicus
CGTAAGCCCTCTGCTACATATCTGCTGGGCAGAGAGTCGGGTAGGGGTAGGGGTGAGGGTGAACCAGCCCATGTATGCTTTTTGTTTGGTGGCTTAGTCTCTGGGAGCTCCCAGGGGTCTGGATTAGTTGAGACTGTTGGTCTTCCTATGGGGTTACACGCCTCTTTAGTTTCTTCGGTCCTTCCCCTACCTCTTCCATAATGATCCCTGGCCTCAATCCAATGCTTGGATATATTTGCATCTGTCTCAGTCAGCTGCTGGTATGACCTCTCAGAAGACAGCCATACTAGGCTCCTGTCTGAAAGTGTACCATAGCATCAGTAATAGTGTCAGGCTTTCCTGCCCTCCCCATGAGATGGATCCCAAGTTGGGCCAGCTTCCTTTCATCTCTGCTCCAGTTTTTGTCCCTGCAGTTCTTTTAGACAGGAACAATTCTGAGTCAAAAATTTTGATGGTGGGTTGGTAACCCAATCTCTCCACTTGAGACCCTTCCTACTGGAGGTGGTCTCTTTAGGTTCCCTCTCTCCATTGTTGGGCATTTCAGCTAAGGTCATCCCCATTGAGTCCTGGGACTCTCTCACACTCCAGGTTTCTGGTACTTTCTAGAAGTTTTCCCCACTCTCCACTCCCAGAAGCTGCATATTTTCATTCATTCTCCTGTCCACCTGGGCTTCTCTCCTGCCCCCATTCCTGACTCTCCTCCCCTTTTCTCCTCTCCCTCCCATTTCCCACCCAGCTGCCACCCCCTTTCTGCCTTCCATAATTATATTTCTCCTTCTAAGTGGGATTGAAGCATCCTCACTTGGGCTTTCCTTCTTGTGAAATATCTTACGGTCTGTGGGTTGTATCCTGGGTATTCTGTACTTTTTAGCTAATATCCACTTAGCAGTGAGTACATATTGGACATGTCCTTTTTGGTCTAGGTTACCTCACTCTGGATGATATTTTCCAATTCCATCCATCTGCCTGAAAAATTCATGATGTCCTTGTTTTTAATGGCTGAATAGTAAGTATTCAACTGGTAAACAAACCACACTTTCTGTATCCATTTTTTTTTTCACTGAGGGACACCTGGGTTGTTTCCAGCTTCTGACTATTACAAATAAGGCTGCTATAAACATGACGAAGCATGTATCCTTGTGGTATGGTAGGGCATCTCAGGGAGAACTATTTCAAATTATCTGAGGAACCACCACAATGGTTGTATCAGTTTCCAATCTCACCAGCAATATTGTCGATATTCCTCATCTGAGAATTCTTTGTTTAGCTCTGGACCCCATTTTTAATAAGGATATTTGACTCTCTGGAGTCTACCTTCTTGAGTTCTTTGTATATATTAGATATTAGCCTTCTATTGGATGTAGAATTGGTAAAGATCCTTTCCCAATCTGTTGGTTGCAGTTTTGTCCTAATGACAGTGTCCTTTGCCTTACAGAAGCTTTGCAGTTTTATGAGGTTCCATTTGTTGATTCTTGATCTTAGAGCGTAAGCCATTGGTGTTTTGTTCAGGAAATTTTCCCCAGTTCCCATATATTTGAGGCTCTTCCCCACTTTTTCTTCTATTAGTTTGAGTGTGTCTGGTTTGATGTGGAAGTCCTTGATCCACTTGGCTTAACCTTTGTTCAGGGCAATAAGAATGGGTCAATTTGCCTTCTTCCACATGCTGACCTCCAGTTGAATGAGCACCATTTGTTGAAAATGCTATCTTTATTTTCCCCACTGGATGGTTTTAGCTACTTTGACAAAATCAAGTGACCAGAGGTGTGTAGTTTCATTTCTGGGTCTTCAATTCTATTCCATTGATCTGCCTGTCTCCGTACCAATACCATACAGTTTTTATCACTATTGCTCTGTAATACTGCTTGAGGTCAGGGATGGCAATTACCCCAGAAGTTCTTTTATTGAGCATAGTTTTTGATATCCTAAGTTTTTTATTATTCCAGATTAATTTGAGAATTGCTCTATCTCTGTGAAGAATTGAGTTGGAATTTTGATGGGGATTGCATTGAATCTGTAGGTTGTTTTTGGCAGAATGGCCATTTTTACTATATTAATCCTGCCAATCGATGAGTATTGGAGATCTTTCCATCTTCTGAGATTTTTTTCAATTTCTTTCTTCAGAGACTTGAAGTTCTTGTCATATAGATCTTTCACTTGCTTCGTTAGAGTCACAACAAAGTATTTTAGATTATTTGTGGCTATTGTGAAGGGTGCCATTTCCCTAATTTCTTTCTCAGCCTGTTTATGTCATGTCTGTCGTTGTCCTTGTTTAGCTCATGTTTAAGTAGTCATGTTGCTAAGACTTTGTAGTGTCTGACACAATTCCATAGCAAAGTCTCAGATTATCTGGTTCTTGAAATCTTTTCAATCCCTCTTCTGCAAAGCTCCCTGAGACTTAGGTAAGGGGTGTTTTGAAGGTGTATCATTTGGGATTGGGCTCTACAGCTCTGCATTTTGATTGGTTGTGGTTTTCTCTAACGTTTTCCATCTATTGTGAAAGTTTCTTCTTTGACAGTGGGTGAGAACTACACTTATCTGGGTGTATAAACAAATATTTAAAGTATAGTTAGGGTTGATGCTGACTTGATAAAGTAGCTGTTGTAGACTCCTCTCCAAGATCTGTAATTTCACTAACCTTGTGTTTCCAGTATGAAATATGATTTCCCTCTTGCTGAGTAGGTCTTAAGTCTGATTAGAGAATCACTGCTACTGCAAAGGTATTTGTGTCACCACAGTCTTAATTTGTGGTTCATAGGTATCATGGCTTGTTGGTTACTTCCCTCCTTTGAAAGCTTTTATGGCACCTCCTGGTGCCATAAAAGACTTTCATGACCAAAGCTAGTGCTCAAGGAGAATTTCTCATTTCAACTTTCTAGGGCCTGTACCTAAAGTACATGATGTCTTGTCAATATAACCTTGCCTTTCAATTCTGGCCAGGGGGCAACCGAGGGCAATGGCAATGATTTGTAATGTTTGGGGAACCTTTTTGAACAAGTATGACTAACAACTGAAAAGAAGGCTTCTCATGTTTCACTTGGGGTTTTTATTAGATGCTCTTTGGCTCTTGGAGAGAGCATTTCCCAAATGGGAAAACTTCATTTAAAGTATGTATGTGTACTTATACACAGACTCTTGTGTATTATGGTCTTTTTAGGTAATTGATAGTATGATTCCTTATGACTCTTTCAAATACCCTTATTGCTATTTTACCCTCCTGTCTCCTTCTGAATTTATCTCCTTTCCCCTATCTAATTAGAGCCCTAAGACTAACACAGTTTTTTTAGTACTAGTCCATTATTTTTTATTAGCTTTTTGATTTGTGGTAGTCAGACTTCAACCCTACACACAAACTGTTCTCTTCAAGGAAAAAGATCACCTTTGTTTCTAAATACAATCTATATTTTTTTCAATTAAAATGAGTCTATTCTATTCTGACTTGACCCTTGTTGCCTCATTTGATTTAAAGGCCTTTATGACCCAATCCTGGCTTATTTCCCCAGTCTTAATTCCTCTTTTCTCTTAAATATCTTGACTTTCTTTATGATGAACTATATGTGGCTGCCCTGAAGACTCACTAAGTCTGTACAAAGCCCTTTCCTTCATTGCTGCAGCTAACTCTCTAGAGCTGAAGTAGGTACCCTCTGACCTCCTTATGCTGAGCTGACTGCCTCCTCCCACTACTCTCTGCCAAATGACATCAAGGAAGAACTGACTGCTTACATAGAAATCTAAGCCTCAGAACCACAATATTCTCAAAACATTTAATCCAACACCATCTGCAGAAAAGATTAGGAGACAGAAGAAAACTTTTAAAACAAATGAATAATTTGTAAATGCAAATAACATATCCAAATTCAAATTGAGCAGACTTCCATTCCAATACAAAGAAGTGACAGTGTTTGAGGCGATGGATATTCCCATTTTCTGATCACACATTGTATGCCTTTACAGAAGTATCTATCATACTGCACTTATATATGTATACTACTACATTATTCAGAACATGAACTAAATAATACACTCACAAATGTAAATCATTGATAGTTTTGTATAGACACTTAAGTCTTATTTTCTATTCGTAAATTACAATACACATATGTATTTAATAATTTCAAATAAAATTCTCTAGCAGTTAGCCAGCTCATAATTACCTAATTAAATCTAATTACTCAGTTAAACACTGGTAACTCTGTATAACAGTAAAATCAATAATTTAATCTACATTACTGCCCATCAATAATTGGGGTTTTAGGTGTAATTTTTTTACAGAATTTATTGACTTAATAAATGATATACAGACCAGACAGTAGCAAACTGAATGATTTTGTAATTTATGAATACTCAATCAGCTTCAAATATATAACCAAGATATTTCTTTTAGAAATATTATTTCCACAAAGTAAGTGCTAGTCAATTTAATGCTTTATTATAAATACATAATATTTAAATACAAGTTCACTATGATTTGCAAAGAACTTTAGGGTTTGACCATATCTTAAACATTTTATGTTTTCAATTTTCACCATTTTTCAAACCAATTAGAGTCTCAAAATACTAAAACATATTTAGAAATGTTCAGTCTCAGAATTGTAATTGGAAAGCTAGAACATAAGCAAAATGAACTTGTAAAAGGAAGTGAATGAGCATTTGTTGCTAACCATATTTGACAAGGAGATGGGTGAGAGCGAAGTTTTCTTGACAGTATTCTCTGTGGTGTATGCTGAGATTCTTCAGCCTAGCCACAGTTTCCAAGACAAACATAATCATTCAGTTATTCATCCAACACGTGTTCATGAAGAATCACTTTCCATAACAATCATTGACATAGAGGCAAGCACCTCTTCTTGGGGTGAAGTTAAGAGTGAGCGGGGATGAATGTTAGACAGTAGCTTATCATTACAGACAACCTGGGTTTCTTGATTTACCTCTTATGTCCCTTTACTTTATTTTATAAGCTATTTCCCAGGCCTAGATAACTGTATCTCTCACATTTTTAGTATGTGTCTCAAAACACAATATCCATTATTATAAAATCAATTACGTTTGAAGAAATTGATGTCATTCACACCTAAGAAACATTATCAGCAATTTGCCTTCCTCTCATCCCCCACTCTCATCCCCTATTCATTTCCTCCTATGTTTTCTCCACTTCCTGTCAGCTAATTATACCAACATTCAGCTGGTCTCCCAAGAAAGAAAGTTAAGAATGCTGTGAGCTTTCTTCTTCCCACCAAAACCATGTCTTGAATATCTTCCCTCAATACCTAACTCTAGTCACTATGCAACAATTGCAATTTGGTCTCCAACTACTCGAAACATCAAACCTGCTTCAAAAATACACTCAGCAATCCTTTTGAGGCCGGCAAGCATAGGGGATAATTTGCAAATTCAACTCTCTGCTTCCTGTTTTCTTTGTTGTTAATGAAGGAAATCTTTAGACTTAACCAACACTGCCTGAAGTTTACCCAGCTCTTCAAAATCTCCTCCTTTATTCCTTCAGTGAGACCCACATCAAGATATCACTGGACATCTGGTATGCACTAATCAGCCATATATAAATCTGTCACTTAACTTGTTTTTTCCCACTGCCTTCTTGGGGGCTTCAAAAGAAAGCAACGGGAAAAAGAAAGAAAATTCACTGCCATATAATAGAAGGCCTCTTTTCCTCCTGCTGTTGTCCCCAGTGAGTGAATTTCTTTTCATTCCAAACCTACTGCTCTATTTTTTTTTCTTCTCATTGCCAATGTTTATAGTCATTTCTTAAATGACTTTGGTCATGTTTGGCCCCTCTTACTAGCTAGCTAATAGGACTCCTTATTTTGCTCTACATTTTTGGTCCTGCCTCCTTCTATAACTAATCAGCTTTGCTTCTCCAAAAATTAAATAGATTCAGCTTCAAAACATCACAAACATCATAAAACATCATACTGGGTTAAGATGAGAATCCACTTAAATTCTGCCTACATAGGCTAAAATAACTTTGACTAGGTACCCTCCTATCTCCTTCCTCAAGCCCCTTTTAGAACAACCATGACCTACACATTTGTTAACATTAACAATATCCTACAGTTCAATCTTTACCATATGGTCAGGTTAATCACAGAAATGGCCTCTCTCCTTTCAATTTTCTATGTTAGTTACTTTTCTCATCACTGGACAAAATAACTACTCAAACTAAGCAAAGTAAGGAAGCATTTATGTTGGTTCAAACTGGTTCGACGTTATAGTCCATCACAGCAGACCTGAGAGGGAGTAAAGTAGTTACTCACACTGGCAGGGCTTTGTGGGTTCCACCCACTTCTTAGTTTTTATTCAGTTCCTGACTGTTAGTGCTCCTACACACAGAGGGGGTCTTCCCTGTTGGGCTCAGCCTTTCTGGAAACATCCTTAGTTCTCACTGAAGAAACATGTATTCAGGGATATGTTTCTATGGTGATTCTAAATCCTATCAAGTAAATGATCAAAGTTAAGTATCTCTTTAACAAAACTAAAAAGCAGAAGTCTTACAAATGGGAGGACCCATGACTCCAGCCACATATATAGCAGAGGATGGCATTGTCCACCATCAATAGGAGGAAAAGCCCTTAGTCCTGTGAAACTCATTTCCCCAATGTAGGCTAAGGTCAGGACAGTAAGGTTGAAGTGGATAGGTGGGAGTGGGAACATCCTCACAGAAGCAGGGGGAGAGGGAAGGAGATATGGAGGAGAGGGAGAAACAGATAACATTTGAAATGTAAATACATAAAATATCCAAGAAAGATAAAATTAAAAAGAAAACATTTCACAATAATAACAACAACAAAAAGAATTTCTTGCCCTTAGAGTGTTACCTTATCAATTCTGTTTTCACATCCCAAGGACTGTTCTTAGAATGCACAAACCAATGGGTGAGTTTCCATGAACTCTATGAGGGTGACTCTAACTGAGACTCCTCAGTGAGGGAAATGGAGCCCAAAGTGGCCAGCTCCTGTAGCCAGACAAGACTCCCCATGGAGAGATAAGGATACCAACCCACCCATGAAATCTCTGGCCCAGATGTGTCCTGGCCACAAGAAGTACAAGGACAAAAGATGGAGCAGAGACTGCTAACCATTGACTGGCCCAACTTAAAAACACCCCATGGGCAAGAACAAGTCCCCGACACTATAACAGAAGCCTACCTTAACTGTCAACCTAGCAGTTGACTGAAACATATGCAGAGATCCACAGCCAAACATTAAACAGAGCGTCTTGTGAGTCAGGGAGTCTTGTGAAAGAGTCTGGAAAGGATTAAGGAACACAGAGGGGATAGGGCTCCACTAGAAGACTGACAAGAGTCAACCAACCTGGGGCATTGGGAGTTCCTACAGACTGAACCACCAACCAAAGATCATACATGGGCTAGACCTAACCACTCCCTTGATACACATGTAGCAGATGTGCCCCTTGATCTTTATGTGAGTTCTCCAACAACTGGAGCAGAACTGTCCCTGACTCTGTTGCCTGCCTGTGGATCCTGTTCTCTTAACTGGGCTACCTTGTCTGACCTCGGTGGAAGAGGATGTCCCTAGGCCTGTAGTGACTTGATGTGCCAGAGAGGGCTGGTACCCAGGAGGTGTCTCACCCTTCTCAGAGAAGAAGGGAAGAGGAGACAAGGGAGGAGCTATATGAAGGGGAACCAGGAGAGGGGGCTGTGATCAGGATATTAAATAAATAAATAAATAAATAAATAAATAAATAAATAAATAAGGAGAAAAATCTTTCAAAAAAAAAAGAATTCACAAACCAAGTAACTATGGTAACCCAGGAACTTCCAATAATCCAAGTACATTTAAATTCACTTTCAGTGATTGTAATTCAAAACACCAAGTACTATATTTACTGCTTACTACTACTATACTACTATACTAAAAAAAAATACTGTTCAAATACACTGGTGATTTAGGGAACAAAAAACAAAAGGGGGCTTTAGCCTTTGTGATTTTACAAGAAATGTCTGATCATGGCTGTCCCAATTTTTTTCTTTCTTTCATTAATGCCTGTCTGAGTATTATATTTGGTCTCTACATTTTAAAACTATTTGTCAATTGTATTTCTTGTAAAGGATTCAACAGTGCCATCTCCAGATGATCCCTACGTAAGGCTTTCAATCCTTACGGTTAGAAGCTCCATCCTCCTTCAGCTCCAGACCAGACAATGCAGACCTCTTATCTATCTGGATTGCCCTTAACTGTGGTTCTACCTCACACAGCCCCATAGAACCCCCACCACCCTAAAAGAACAATTGGTAAGGGCCACACATTGCCCTTGCTCAGTTATTTTAAAAAAGTTACTAAAGAAAAATCTTCCATAAGACTAAGGTTTTTGATGTAAGGAATATGGCCCTGGACTGAGAAACCAGAGAAATTCTGAACAAGGGAATTTCCACAATATAATCCTGGCCAGATTTCCTTGCCCAGAGTCAAACCAGCCAGGACTGGTACCATTTGGGTGGTGAGAATTGCATGCTCTGGACCCTATCAAAAGGAGGATAAGTCCTTAGTGCAAGCTACCACAGTCCGCTGTTTTGAGAACTTTTCTGCAACTGCCTTCAGCTGCTACTTTCTTGTACTCTGCCCAACCATGTATACCTTTACACAAAGGATGAAGAAAAGAAAAGGGGAGAGAAAAATTGAGGGAATAGGACAGGAAGGAGGTAAAAGAGAATAGTAGGTGAGGGACTACAGAGCATATTACTGTGTAAAAAAATAATTCAAAAGGTAATAGCTGGGGAAGACAGACTGAATTGTCTGTCTAAAAGGAGTTGAATTTGAAGTGAAAACTCCCAGTAGGAAGCAATGGGGCAGAAACCAAAACAGATACAAGCACTTGTAATAAAGAGACAGAAAAGCAATGCCGAGGCAAAAGCATTCTGCATAAACATCATAGAGTATATTCTCACCTTGGGCTGCTAGAGGATGAGAATAGCCCTTGCCTTCATGGAGGCCTGGTGAAAGGGTTATTATCCACCTCATTTCACAGGCATGAATTTCAGCACCATTCAACATTTCTGTAAAGACTAGAAACACACCTCGTCAAATATGTAATGTATGTTGTGTAGATAGATGGTACTGATGAAGTCTAACTTAGTCAAAAACAGACAAGAAAGGCTAGAAATGAAGAGGGAGGACAAGCTGGTCAGGGTCACACTCACCTGTGATATCAGAACTCAGATAGTGGCAGCCAACAGATCTGGAGTTCAAGGCTAACCTGGGTACTACATAACAAGACCCTATATTAAAATAAATGAATTTGAAATGAGAAAGAAGGGAGAAGGGAAGGGAGGGGAGAGGAAAGACATTTTTTCTAGTGTCTTGCTCTGCCACTGTGAATCTGAACACTTATCTACTTTTTAAGCCTCTTTGTTGAGCAGGGGCAAATGGACCCCCATTTTTCTCTTTCCTTTTACTAAAAAGTAAATTTATCTGTTCTTATGCTTTGAAAATCCTTTCTAAGCTTGTCATTCTTCTAACTGAACTAAACAAATTCAATACAGTTTTAAAATTCTTGAACCTTTTAAAAATTAACTACAGTGAAAGCATCTGCTTAAACAGAGATTTTAAGGAGGAAAAAAAAGACTGAAATACAAGCAATATCCATGCAAAGTGTCTCTTGTGGATATGTAAACTTTTAACCTCTTACCTCTATTGAATGATTTTCCTTATTTGACCTATTTAATCATCAGTAAAGGTCAGACATGTCTTTCTGTAGATTTGTTCTGTTAGCAGAATACTATAAATTCTAAGTAGAAAGTATTTTCTTTAGTCTCAGCAACGAGAAAGAAGTTAATACTAGTTTATCAAAATAATTTATGTTTTAAATTCCTCAAAGAGAGAGAAAATAATAATGTCCATTCCATTTTAGACTTTGGTCTCAGGAGTTGCATTGATATAGGTTGTGGCACACTCTGGAATGTGGGGTGCAGAGAGTAATAAATTATCTTTACTGAAGCTATTATACATTTTCTACAGTTATGGATTTCAACACTTTTTATGGTTTGGTTTGGACCATTATCTCCTAAAGAATAGTTTAAATATTTCCAAAGAGGTTTTAAGACCAAGTTTAACTATAATCAAGATACAATTAAGTAGTCACTACAGGAAGGTGAGAAACATCTATGTGGTTAAAAAAAATAATACACAAAAATGAGGGGACTTTTTCAATCTTAAAAACAAATTGTGCTATGGTTGTGAGTGTATGAGGGTCTGCATGTCCCTGAGGCAGAAGCAGGTCCAGAAACTGGGCTCTCTGCTACCACCTTTGTGTTACTTCTGGGAATGGAATCCTGTCCATCAAGCTTTTGAAGCCAGTGCTCTACTTACTGACCCATTTCACAGGCACCCCACAGATCAGTTAAATGACTTTATTTTAGTGTTGCAAAGTAGAACTAATAAGTGGATATTAGCCCAAAAGCTCAGAATACCCAAGATACAATTCACAGATCAGACGAAGCTCAAGTTGAAGGATGACCAAAGTGCGGATGCTTCAGTCCTTCTTAGAAGGGGGGACAAAAGAGGAACACTCCTCCATTGTTGGTGGGATTGCAGACTGGTAAAACCATTCTGGAAATCAGTCTGGAGGTTCCTCAGAAAATTGGACATTGAACTGCCTGAGGATCCAGCTATACCTCTCTTGGGCATATACCCAAAAGATGCCTCAACATATAAAAGAGACACGTGCTCCACTATGTTCATCGCAGCCTTATTTATAATAGCCAGAAAATGGAAAGAACCCAGATGCCCTTCAACAGAGGAATGGATACAGAAAATGTGGTACATCTACACAATGGAATATTACTCAGCTATCAAAAACAACGAGTTTATGAAATTCGTAGGCAAATGGTTGGAACTGGAAAATATCATCCTGAGTGAGCTAACCCAATCACAGAAAGACATACATGGTATACACTCATTGATAAGTGGCTATTAGCCCAAATGCTTGAATTACCCTAGATCCCTAGAACAAACGAAACTCAAGACGGATGATCAAAATGTGAATGCTTCACTCCTTCTTTAAATGAGGAAAAAGAATACCCTTGGCAGGGAAGGGAGAGGCAAAGATTAAAACAGAGACTGAAGGAACACCCATTCAGAGCCTGCCCCACATGTGGCCCATACATATACAGCCACCCAATTAGACAAGATGGATGAAGCAAAGAAGTACAGACCGACAGGAGCCGGATGTAGATCGTTCCTGAGAGACACAGCCAGAATACAGCAAATACAGAGGCGAATGCCAGCAGCAAACCACTGAACTGAGAATAGAACCCCCGTTGAAGGAATCAGAGAAAGAACTGGAAGAGCTTGAAGGGGCTTGAGACCCCATATGTACAACAATGCCAAGCAACCAGAGCTTCCAGGGACTAAGCCACTACCTAAAGACTATACATGGACTGACCCTGGACTCTGACCTCATAGGTAGCAATGAATATCCTAGTAAGAGCACCAGTGGAAGGGGAACCCCTGGGTCCTGCTAAGACTGAACCCCCAGTGAACTAGACTGTTGGGGGGAGGGCGGCAATGGGGGGAGGGTTGGGAGGGGAATACCCATAAGGAAGGGGAGGGGGGGGGATGTTGGCCCGGAAACCGGGAAAGGGAATAACACTCGAAATGTATATAAGAAATACTCAAGTTAATAAAAAAAAAAGAAGGGGGGACAAAAATATTCACAGGAGGAAATACAGAGACAAAGTGTGGAACAGAGACTGAAGGAAAGGCCATCCAGACACTGACCCACCTGGATCCATCCCTTAAATAGTCACCAAATAAAGACACTATTGCAGATGCCAAGAAGTGAGTGAATGCTGACAGGAGCCTAATATAGCTGTCTCCTGAGAGTATCTGCCAGAGCCTGACAAATACAGAGGCGGATGCTTGCAGCCAACCATTGAAATGAGAACAGGGTCCCCAATAAGGGAGTTAGAGAAAGGAATGAAGGAGCCAAAGGGGTTTGCAATCCCATAAGAACAACAATATCAATCAACCAGACCGCCCCAGAGCTCCCAAGGACCAAACTACCACCCAAAGAATATGCAGGAATGGGCCCATGGCTCCAGCTGCATATGTAGCAGAGGATGGCCTTGTTGGGCATCAGTGGAAGGAGAGGCCCTTGGTCCTGCCAAAACTAGATGCCCCAGTGTAGGGGAATGTCAGGGCAGAGAGGTGGGAGAGAGTGGGTGTGTGGGTACGGGGATACCTTCATAGAAGCAAGGGGAGGGGAATGGGATAGTGGGTTTCTGGAGGGGAAAGGGGATACCTTTTGAAATATAAATTTTTAAAAAGACCAATAAAAGAATTAAAAGAAAAAAGAGAACATTCTTAAAGTTAACAAATTATTATGGAAAGGTTCCAAGTGGGCAATATGAATAACACTGGTTCAATTCTTTTTTTTTTAATTTAATTGTTAAGACACACCAAGTGCATTGGGTGACCTTACCCTGGGAAAACCATCTTTGTGACCGTGGTATCTTCCCTGCCAGGTAAGTATGGTTCAATTCTTTAAATTGCATATTGAGGGGAAATTAGACATTTAAGAGACTAATTTTCATAATTTCATGCTCAGTAACAACAATCATCTTGAAATCCTATCAAACTGGAGTAGGGTTCCAAAAAAGTTAAGTCTGAAAGGAAGGAGGGGGCATTTGTAGCTGAAAACAAAACAAAGCTTCCCATCTGTGTCCACCTCTGAGGTTGCCTCACAGAATCTGGGAACTTGCTAGAAAGCAATTTTCCTCAGGGCTTTACATCATACATTTTATCTCTCCAAGGAAATTCTAATTACTGGTTCCAATCATTTCTGATTGATTTGACTTTTATTTGTCCAAGATATTCTTTGCTCTATGATGAAATCAGGCCTCTAATAAAATTCCAAATATTTCAGAACAATTTACCAGCTCCAGATGACTGAACGTTTTCTCATGTCCATCTGGCCTTCAGGAAGAGAGCTTCACAAAGGAGATTCTGAGGAATGATGTATCTGGCAGTTACTAAAACCAAGGACTCGCCAATGACATGCTGGACATCAATTAATCTGGCGTAAATGCAAACTTGTCGATATTCTTTGAGGTCCAAGATTCAATACCAGCATCACACATTTTAGTAGATTGATCTTCTAACACATGGCTTCATATTTTGAGGACATTTTGAAAATCAATTACATAAACACACTATTTTCAGTGAACACATTTAGAATTACTGGCAAGCCGGGCATGGTGGAATTACATTGATAATTCAGGAGGTGAAGGCAGTAGAATCAAGAATTCAAGGACATCCTTTGCTATCTAACAAGTTCAGTGCAAGCCTGAAATACATGAGACCATGTCTCAAAAAGAACGTTTGTATATAAACATAATATATGTTTATGCTATAAAACAAATATATACATATATAGTAGAGAGACAGAAACAGAATGGGGTATGGTGTGTGTGTGTGTGTGTGTGTGTGTGTGTGTGTGTGTGTGTGTGTGTGTGTATGAGGGAGAGGGAGAGGAAAGGGGGAGGGGGAGAGGGACTACAAATCAGGACTCTCCAACCTCAACCTTCTAAGTGCTGGGATTTCAGGGCTGTGCTACTACTTTTCTGTGTTTCAGTTTTGATCTTTAGGGTTTTGGTTGTGTTTTCTCTTAAGAAACTAAGTGCTGAATGTTCACTTGAGTTAGTCCTTTCTTTGGTCTTTACATAAACTCCAATTCAATGCTGAAAGTCAACATAGAGTGGAAGAATTTCATCACTGAACAGTAGTCACCATCACATCATGGGCATGCTTGAATCATAGCAAGTCTATTAGGAGAGCATATATGTGCCTATCAAGAGAATATTGTCAGGGACAATAATGTTCAACTTAGCTATTCAAAAATATTGAATTTTTAAAGCATCAATATGAAGAATGACCTAGGAAAATAATAATTTGATTAGCATTATTCTTGCTCATGATCAATTTTTATCAATCCACTAAGAATACTACTATATAACAATAAATTCTTTCCGCAATATTAATCAGTCAATTCATCCAAATTCTGTCTATAGTTGTTACTTCTCCTTCTGTACAACATATTTTTATGAAATGAGAATATATTAGCATTGCCTGATTTGACTACATGGCCATAACTGTCAGATAATTTAATGATTCATGTCTTGGTCTCTAAGAATCTAGAGATAACCAGTGTGGCTCCTTATTGTACTCAATTAATTCATACCTCTATGAACCTCTTTTGGAAATAAGCCATACTTCCAATCAAATCTGATTCAGATACATGCTGCCTATTCATGGTCTTCAACATCTAACATCTCTGAAACTGTGAATTCTTCCCACCAAACAGAGCTTGAAGCCTTTAAAAGTCTCAGCTTTTCTTAAGCTCAGAGCAATTTATCAAGTTAAGTTTATTGTCCAACTACGCCCCACTCAAGTCTGTTCTCCCATCCTTGTGGTTGTTATGGCTGCACTCTCTGTAGGTGGCTGCTTTTTTGTGTTCCTTGTGTACTGAGTTCCACTGGTAGAGAGGAATAATGTTGAGAACCCTCAGAGCCACATTCCCAGCACCAGACCAGATAACTTTGAACCCTCACTGTGTGACCCAGGTAAGTTACTATTTATTACCTGCCTCAGTCTCCTTTTTGAATAAGCAGGATGTAATAGTATTAGGAAGCTATAGGTCACAGTCTGGTTATTAGTTTCTGGGACAATAAGCATGCTGTATAATATTAGTTATTTCTACTTTAATAGTTATTAATAGTAAGAGGTAGTCTATCATATGTTTAATGTTTGAAATTCAAAATGTTAAATATCACAAATTAAGAAGGTATTTAGGGGGCACTCCTGAGGCTGCAGAGCGGAAGAGACCACCAACACTGCTCACCCCTGCCCACATCCCTGGCCCAAGAGGAAACTGTATAAGGCCTCTGGGCTCCCGTGGGGGAGGACCCAGGAGCGGCAGGACACCTGCCTGAGACACCGCCGGAACCTGAAAGAAACAGACCGGATAAACAGTTCTCTGCACCCAAATCCCGTGGGAGGGAGAGCTAAACCTTCAGAGAGGCAGACAAGCCTGGGAAAACAGAAGAGACTGCTCTCTGCACACACATCTCGGACGCCAGAGGAAAACACCAAAGGCCATCTGGAACCCTGGTGCACTGAAGCTCCCGGAAGGGGCGGCACAGGTCTTCCTGATTGCTGCCGCTGCAGAGAGCCCGTGGGCAGCACCCCACAAGCGAACTTGAGCCTCGGGACCACAGGTAAGACCAAATTTTCTGCTGCAAGAAAGCTGCCTGGTGAGCTTGGGACACACGGAAGCAGAATTTCTCTAGGACCGGGCACGTTCTGTGTTTACCAGAAGTCCCACACCCGCGGATCCCGGCCCGCAGCAGCTCTCTGCTCCCAGACCCGGTGAGAGAGAGACCCAACCGCCTGGTCAGGTGGGCACTCCTGAGGCTGCAGAGCGGAAGAGACCACCAACACTGCTCACCCCTGCCCACATCCCTGGCCCAAGAGGAAACTGTATAAGGCCTCTGGGCTCCCGTGGGGGAGGGCCCAGGAGCGGCAGGACCCCTGCCTGAGACACCGCGGAACCTGAAAGAAACAGACCAGATAAACAGTTCTCTGCACCCAAATCCTGTGGGAGGGAGAGCTAAACCTTCAGAGAGGCAGACAAGCCTGGGAAACCAGAAGAGACTGCTCCCTGCACACACATCTCGGACGCCAGAGGAAAAAGCCAAAGACCATCTGGAACCCTGGTGCACTGAAGCTCCCGGAAGGGGCGGCACAGGTCTTCCTGGTTGCTGCCGCTACAGAGAGCCCCTGGGCAGCACCCCACCAGCGAACTTGAGCCTCAGGACCACAGGTAAGACCAAATTTTCTGCTGCAAGAAAGCTGCCTGGTGAACTCAAGACACAGGCCCACAGGAACAGCTGAAGACCTGTAGAGAGGAAAAACTACACGCCCGAAAGCCGAACACTCTGTCCCCATAACTGACTGAAAGAGAGGAAAACAGGTCTACAGCACTCCTGACACACAGGCTTATAGGCCACTGTCAGAAATAGCAGAACAAAGTAACACTAGAGATAATCTGATGGCGAGAGGCAAGCGCAGGAACCCAAGCAACAGAAACCAAGACTACATGCCATCATCGGAGCCCAATTCCCCCACCAAAACAAACATGGAATATCCAAACACACCAGAAAAGCAAGATCTAGTTTCAAAATCATATTTGATCATGATGCTGGAGGACTTCAAGAAAGACATGAACACACTTAGGGAAACACAGGAAAACATTAATAAACAAGTAGAAGCCTACAGAGAGGAATCGCAAAAATCCCTGAAAGAATTCCAGGAAAACACAATCAAACAGTTGAAGGAATTAAAAATGGAAATAGAAGCAATCAAGAAAGAACACATGGAAACAACCCTGGATATAGAAAACCAAAAGAAGAGACAAGGAGCTGTAGATACAAGCTTCACCAACAGAATACAAGAGATGGAAGAGAGAATCTCAGGAGCAGAAGATTCCATAGAAATCATTGACTCAACTGTCAAAGATAATGTAAAGCGGAAAAAGCTACTGGTCCAAAACATACAGGAAATCCAGGACTCAATGAGAAGATCAAACCTAAGGATAATAGGTATAGAAGAGAGTGAAGACTCCCAGCTCAAAGGACCAGTAAATATCTTCAACAAAATCATAGAAGAAAACTTCCCTAACCTAAAAAAAGAGATACCCACAGACATACAAGAAGCCTACAGAACTCCAAATAGATTGGACCAGAAAAGAAACACCTCCCGTCACATAATTGTCAAAACACCAAACGCACAAAATAAAGAAAGAATATTAAAAGCAGTAAGGGAAAAAGGTCAAGTAACATATAAAGGGAGACCTATCAGAATCACACCAGACTTCTCGCCAGAAACTATGAAGGCCAGAAGATCCTGGACTGATGTCATACAGACCCTAAGAGAACACAAATGCCAGCCCAGGTTACTGTATCCAGCAAAACTCTCAATTAACATTGATGGAGAAACCAAGATATTCCATGACAAAACCAAATTTACACAATATCTTTCTACAAATCCAGCACTACAAAGGATAATAAATGGTAAAGCCCAACATAAGGAGGCAAGCTATACCCTAGAAGAAGCAAGAAACTAATCGTCTTGGCAACAAAACAAAGAGAATGAAAGCACACAAACATAACCTCACATCCAAATATGAATATAAAGGGAAACAATAATCACTATTCCTTAATATCTCTCAATATCAATGGCCTCAACTCCCCAATAAAAAGACATAGATTAACAAACTGGATATGCAACGAGGACCCTGCATTCTGCTGCCTACAGGAAACACACCTCAGAGACAAAGACAGACACTACCTCAGAGTGAAAGGCTGGAAAACAACTTTCCAAGCAAATGGTCAGAAGAAGCAAGCTGGAGTAGCCATTCTAATATCAAATAAAATCAATTTTCAACTAAAAGTCATCAAAAAAGATAAGGAAGGACACTTCATATTCATCAAAGGAAAAATCCACCAAGATGAACTCTCAATCCTAAATATCTATGCCCCAAATACAAGGGCACCTACATATGTAAAAGAAACCTTACTAAAGCTCAAAACACACATTGCACCTCACACAATAATAGTGGGAGATTTCAACACCCCACTCTCATCAATGGACAGATCATGGAAACAGAAATTAAACAGTGATGTCGACAGACTAAGAGAAGTCATGAGCCAAATGGACTTAACGGATATTTATAGAACATTCTATCCTAAAGCAAAAGGATATACCTTCTTCTCAGCTCCTCATGGTACTTTCTCCAAAATTGACCATATAATTGGTCAAAAAACGGGCCTCAACAGGTACAGAAAGATAGAAATAATCCCATGCGTGCTATCGGACCACCACGGCCTAAAACTGGTCTTCAATAACAATAAGGGAAGAATGCCCACATATATGTGGAAATTGAACAATGCTCTACTCAATGATAACCTGGTCAAGGAAGAAATAAAGAAAGAAATTAAAAACTTTTTAGAATTTAATGAAAATGAAGATACAACATACTCAAACTTATGGGACACAATGAAAGCTGTGCTAAGAGGAAAACTCATAGCGCTGAGTGCCTGCAGAAAGAAACAGGAAAGAGCATATGTCAGCAGCTTGACAGCACACCTAAAAGCTCTAGAACAAAAAGAAGCAAATACACCCAGGAGGAGTAGAAGGCAGGAAATAATCAAACTCAGAGCTGAAATCAACCAAGTAGAAACAAAAAGGACCATAGAAAGAATCAACAGAACCAAAAGTTGGTTCTTTGAGAAAATCAACAAGATAGATAAACCCTTAGCCAGACTAACGAGAGGACACAGAGAGTGCGTCCAAATTAACAAAATCAGAAATGAAAAGGGAGACATAACTACAGATTCAGAGGAAATTCAAAAAATCATCAGATCTTACTATAAAAACCTATATTCAACAAAATTTGAAAATCTTCAGGAAATGGACAATTTCCTAGACAGATACCAGGTATCGAAGTTAAATCAGGAACAGATAAACCAGTTAAACAACCCCATAACTCCTAAGGAAATAGAAGCAGTCATTAAAGGTCTCCCAACCAAAAAGAGCCCAGGTCCAGACGGGTTTAGTGCAGAATTCTATCAAACCTTCATAGAAGACCTCATACCAATATTATCCAAACTATTCCACAAAATTGAAACAGATGGAGCCCTACCGAATTCCTTCTACGAAGCCACAATTACTCTTATACCTAAACCACACAAAGACACAACAAAGAAAGAGAACTTCAGACCAATTTCCCTTATGAATATCGACGCAAAAATACTCAATAAAATTCTGGCAAACCGAATTCAAGAGCACATCAAAACAATCATCCATCATGATCAAGTAGGCTTCATCCCAGGCATGCAGGGATGGTTTAATATACGGAAAACCATCAACGTGATCCATTATATAAACAAACTGAAAGAACAGAACCACATGATCATTTCATTAGATGCTGAGAAAGCATTTGACAAAATTCAACACCCCTTCATGATAAAAGTCCTGGAAAGAATAGGAATTCAAGGCCCATACCTAAACATAGTAAAAGCCATATACAGCAAACCAGTTGCTAACATTAAACTAAATGGAGAGAAACTTGAAGCAATCCCACTAAAATCAGGGACTAGACAAGGCTGCCCACTCTCTCCCTACTTATTCAATATAGTTCTTGAAGTTCTAGCCAGAGCAATCAGACAACAAAAGGAGATCAAAGGGATACAGATCGGAAAAGAAGAGGTCAAAATATCACTATTTGCAGATGACATGATAGTATATTTAAGTGATCCCAAAAGTTCCACCAGAGAACTACTAAAGCTGATAAACAACTTCAGCAAAGTGGCTGGGTATAAAATTAACTCAAATAAATCAGTTGCCTTCCTCTATACAAAAGAGAAACAAGCCGAGAAAGAAATTAGGGAAACGACACCCTTCATAATAGACCCAAATAATATAAAGTACCTCGGTGTGACTTTAACCAAGCAAGTAAAAGATCTGTACAATAAGAACTTCAAGACACTGAGGAAAGAAATTGAAGAAGACCTCAGAAGATGGAAAGATCTCCCATGCTCATGGATTGGCAGGATTAATATAGTAAAAATGGCCATTTTACCAAAAGCAATCTACAGATTCAATGCAATCCCCATCAAAATACCAATCCAATTCTTCAAAGAGTTAGACAGAACAATTTGCAAATTCATCTGGAATAACAAAAAACCCAGGATAGCTAAAGCTATCCTCAACAATAAAAGGACTTCAGGGGGAATCACTATCCCTGAACTCAAGTAGAAGGTATTTAGAAATGTTGAAGACCCTAATTCCAACTGTAACTTCACTGTTTATTGAGGATCCACACAGTCTCATGACCTAAAGAGTAGACCACAGCAGACCTGTACCAACAGCCTGCTGCTTCTAAAATATTCCAGAAAAAGAGAGACATACAAACAAAACCATGAAAAACTTTAATTTATTTGGTCTGGAACGAATATGATTTCCAAGCTCACGTCACAGAGCAGCGAATGATATGCCACCAAGATTGACAGTGACAATACCAACAGTGACAAGAAAGTCCTGAAGGCTTCTCATTGTGCATACTTTTAATACTTGTAAAACATCTAGTGTAAGGAACGTCACTCGCCTCCCTCTGTTTAACATAGGAGGAAATTGAGGCCCAGAGAGGTTAAGTTCAAAGTTCACATAGCTGGGACACACCAGTCAAGACTTGAATACAGGCTTGTAGGCCCTATGCCAGCATGTTGGTTATCTTAGGGTGTGTCTGCCATTCCTAAGCCATTCTATGTGATGGCAGGAGATCTGATGCTATGACTATCAAAGTCAAGGCACACATTCTCCATTAAGCCAGGGAAAAAGTAAACCTCATGCAAATTACATAGAGAAAAAAATGTTCTCCATCAAATTATGGTATCTGGATTCAAGGTTATATATGATCCAGGCAAAGGATAAACGAAGTAAAAGCTCCTAGGCTGCTTAGTTCTCAACTTGACTGTAGCTCACAAAGGCAGGCCTGGAACTTGGAGGTCTTGACATCCATCCCTGCTAGAATTTCCAGAGGAAAAGGTGGTCTGTGTCATTAGTACATGCTAGTGCCACTGGCTCACACACTAGTGAAGGCCATGATTCAGTCATGCTGTCATGTTTGCTGTGCTGGTACTGACCCTTTTCCCCTTCCTGCTGAGCCTGCAGGTTTTTCTTCTGTGTACATTTCATGATGCTCAGTGAACATTCCTCAACAAGCTCGTACACCACGTGCTGTGGTTTCCAAAGGAAAGCCAAGAAACCATTCACAGAAGAGAGATAAGGGGCAGGCAACAGCAGTGTGATGACTGTTCACAGTGTGTGAGGAGAGCAGATCGGAGCACATGGGGACAATGAACACAGACTACCCTTTCTTCAGGATCTGGGCTATAGCTAAGTGGCAGAGTAGTTGCCTGACATCCATAAAGCCCTAGGTTCATTCCCAGCACCACAAAAAAGAATCAAACAAAACAGCTTTCTTTCAGTTCTTATTAGTCCTACCGTGGGATAATTGTCCACCACGAAATAACAGGCACCAAACATCATCGCTGCTTGCAACACCTCTACACTAAGTCAGGACACTGTTTAGGACAGGAAGTGACACCTGAATAATATCCTGTTAGGGTGGAGCACCAGATGTTCTGATATCTAAAAACAATTATTCAAGTGTTTTTGATATTCTCCATGGGTTTCTTGTTCTAGCCTCAAAACAACCTCGAGGGACCAGTAAGATGACTCAGCTGAGTAAGGGCGTCTGCTGCCAAGCTGATAGCCTGAGTTCAGTCCCTGGGGACCACATGGTGAATGAGAAGTGACTCCCACAGGCTGTCCTCTGACCTCTGCACATGTGGCATGCACTCATGTGCTCTCTCTCTCTCTCTCTCTCTCTCTCTCTCTCTCTCTCTCTCTCTCTTTCTCTCTCTCTCTCTCTCTCTCTCTCTCTCTCTTTCACACACACACACACACACACACACACACGTCATTTTATAAACCTTAAAAGTAGAAAATTTTAATCCTTTCATTTGACAAAAGCAATGACTTTTTAGAAATCCTAACAAAAGATAAGTTTTCTCAAAACAGATTTCTTAAGTAGAAAAGGGACGAAATATCAGGAAGTCAGAAACATCATCAAAACCAATAGAGGGAACACAGGGGGAAAAAAAAAGACAAGAACATACTCAGAGCACTGGAGAGGAAGTGACTGGAAAAGCACTTCCACAACTAATCACGCAAAATCAATTCAGAAACCAACCAAATCTTTGGACAAAATCTTTAAAAGGAAGCTTTATCAATAGATAAGTGAAAATGCTGTGTTCGATCTGTAAGGTGAAACTGCGCAAGGCACCTTAGCAACGAGAAGAGATAGATGGTGCTGTAAATGTCAAGTGCCCAGTGTCAAGTGCCAAGTTACAGAACAAAGTGGGAACGGATGAAGGAGAAAGATCTGTGCCCTTTGCTTAGAAAGATAAACATACAAGCCTACTCCTCAAGTATTCCCCTAAAAAACGTTTATGCCTACTCAAAAAATTCTAAATGAATACCCAGTCAGCTTTATTCATAAACAACCCAAAGAGCTATCAGAAAGCCAGCAGAAAACTTGAGGTACAACCACATGACCAAATGCCATACAACAGTGAAAATAATGAACTTCTAAGGAGGCTCACCCCAAAGCAGGGAATGAATGAAAACAGATCCAAAGCAGTTATATACTGTGTGATTCTATTTACAGGAACTTCTGAGGGGAACAGCTGCAGATGTCCAAAGGTGCACACACAGAGAGATCAGTCAGGCATTGTTACAGTAATCCAGATGGAAAATGCTAAATCAGAGCGGCTGCAAAGATGATAAGAAATTGCCCAGTTCTGCATCTATCTCAAAGGGAAAGTCAGCATAGTTTTGTAAAGAACTAAATGCACTATGCAAAGAAATGTAGCCAACTGGACATGAGCAGGAGGGGATGAAATTCCAGTTGATTGAGATGGTGAAGCTGAGGGGTGGAGCAGCCTGAGGAAGAGGACGAGGCTGGAACGTGTTCAGTCTGAAGTGCCCAACAGATGTCTAAATTAAGGCAGCGAACCAGCAAGTGGGTGTGCAAAACAATCGCTGGACTGCAGATAGATGACTGGAAGCTTGTAACTTCATTGCTCCAAAGAAAGAGTCGAAATGAGTTTAAATAAGCAAACACACAGGGAGAAATTTTTATTGTATAGAAACAGAGAATCTACTTTTTCAAAGAAAAGCAGTTTGGGGTCACTGATGACTAGTAGGGTTAGGGAACTTACTAGAAACTTAGTAGTAAATGCCTTTGCTACAATCACCAAAGCCTTCCATACTTTGTAAGTTCTGCAGATCTGATCCTGTCCAGTACTGGATGACTTGTTACCACACCAATGTTTACTTAACCCACCCACCAGGAAGAGAGAAGAGCAGCGACCACCTAACTGCTGCTCTCCAGCAGTCTCTACCAACTCACCACTTCCACAACCTCTGCAGTCCGCCCCGGACAGGACAGTCATTAGCAGGTTCTGTAGTTCTCAAATTGCGTTTGGTGATTTGGTTCTTTAAAGGCACACCTGCAGCCAAAGGGAAATAACTGCCTAACTATGGGGCGGGAGAGGCTATCAGAAATAGCTGCAATCTGTGTGGTATGACTTGATGAAGGGGGTGGGGGATTCTCTCTTCAGATTCCTGAAATTCCACCATTATTATGGAAGATGCAAGAAAAATGCCTAACTTAACTTTGGATGGGCAGTAATCCGGAGAAATAAGAAACCGTAGATGAGACAAGAAGGAGATGAGTTAAAAGACTAGCACATTACACACGCACGCACACACATGCGTGCATACATGTACACATGCAGCACGCACACATGCTCACATGCAACATGCGCGCGCACACACACACACACACACACACACACACACAGGGTGGGGGGAACGGCACATACCCCAGGATGGCATATATTTTGTTAGGATGAGTTCCACTTGGTCCACTCCTAACACCTAGCACCTGGTAGGCCCAGAATGCATTCATTTTCACCTTTCACCATTTGAGAAAGCAGACAGAACGCACCTCCCCTCCAAAAATAAAAATCCGAGATGAAAAATAAAGGACCAGTTCTGTTAATAGCCTTAATTTACTCTCCCAGGAATCACTTGTTGAGATAAAAAGGAATTTAAGCCATTCCTGTAGAGCCTAAAAGCTCGACGGGAGTGATATTTAGACAGCTCTTGTATCTCAAATTCCTGTGAATCAGGGGACCAAGGGGCCTACTGCAGAAGACAGCTGGGCCCCCAGACCCCAAGCCAAGAGGCGCGCCTTCCCGCATGGTTGGAAGCCTGGGCAGGGCGCTTGCGCCTCCCTCTCTCTCCTCCGCCCCCCTTCGCCCTACTTCTCCTCCCTTTCTCCTCCTCCTGTGGCTGCTGCTGCTGCCAGACCTCGCCAGTTCAGACCCACCAGACTGCCCTCCCCTGCGCACTCCTTCGCTGCCGGGGCTGGATTGCCGCGCGGCTCCCCGCAGGTAGGAGCCCCCAGCCAAGGTCGCAGAAGTGCATTGTACCGGCAGGGACTGTACCGGGAAGTGTGGTGGGTTGACCCAAGAACTGTCCCTGACTGTGCAACTGGGCAGAGAAGATGGAGGTGGAGGTGCGGGTCTGGGATAGCAATCTGTCAGTTTGTGCTAGTACTTGGGTGACATTTGTTGGGATGGGCAGAGTATGCGAGCTGATTCTCAACACAGAGAGTTTTGCTGGTGACCATGGTCTCTAGGTTCAGCGACTGATGTACTTGAAAGGCACCTGGATTGCCCAGAGGCTGGCTAAAAGTTAAAGGGCTCAGCAATTCCTGCTGGCAGGCGCCTAGTAGCTTGCATCTAAGAATGCTGAGCTCACTGCCTTGCAGACACCAGGCTAGGCACCTCAAAATTGGTACCCAGTGCTGCAAAGCGGTCTGAAGTCCGACCTTAGACAGCCTAGAGCCTATGCATAGCACATTTTGAGACCTGAGAACGATGGAACAAGGGATCAGCGACTTTGAGCTGCTGGTCTCCGAAGTCCTGAGCTTGGAAACAAAGTTGTACGTGAGCGCGCGCGGATGGAAATGGAGCTTTAAGGGTGGGGACTAGAGAAGTCACCCTGCGGTGAGTGTGAATCCCTGTAGGGTATTCTATCAGGAACTAAGAGATCGCTCTTCCAGTTTTGTTTGGGTATTTTGAACTTTTCTTAAAGGGCAATAAAGTCTGCGGCCACGTGACTGTACTGGTTTGCAGGTATCTTTTGCTGAGCTGGGCACGGAACTTCAGCTAGAGGTGAGCCTTGCATGGGCACTCTACAGTTTCCAAAAACAGACAGATGCTGCGGCCCTATTTCCACTTCCGAGGGGACAAAGGGATGGAAATGATCACATTCTCTATCCCCTTTGACTACTGTTGTTTCCTGGAGCCTAATGAGTAGTATAAACACACGCCGAACAACCCTGGTACAGGATGGTTGGAATGAAGTAATACAGTTCTGCAGTAGCTTCTTCTCCTGTCTTGCTTATTTGTTGGCTGGGGTGGGGGTGAGATAGCAGACTGGAAATTAGGTATCTTGGGCTTCCCACACTCCTTTTTTTTTGCCTGTTTCTTCACTGATAAAGTTTGGATTTTCTGTGTAGCTAATACTAAACGTCTCTTTGTCCCATTTCCCTTAGAAAATCACGATGTTGCAAACAGTTTTCCTAACTATGCTGACTCTGGCTCTGGTCAAGTCACAGGTCACGGAGGAAACCATTACATACACGGTAAGAGGTGATGGAATTGTATTGGAGTGTATTGAGTGGTAGTCTATGATACAAGACTTGACCAGTTTCTGCCAGGGTAAGTAGGCAGTACTCTGTGAAGCAAAATAAATTAAACAACACTTTAAAATGATTCAGATTTAAGATTCCTGATAAATTGCTCTGGGTCCTTTCAAAGGTGCGTTTAGCTCACCAGCTGGGGTAGGAATCAAACTAGAATGGTTTGTACAAAGCCAAAAATTGACTCTATTAAAATTCAAATCTATGTAAGCTGCATGTTTCTAACCACTCAATGAATTGATGGGTTTGAGGACTCTGGATGCCTGGGTACATTCAGATGCAATTGGTTCGTGCAGAGTAACACTCAGATCAAATAAAAGTGTATTTTATAAGTTCTCATCTGTGCCTATCCCCGTGAAGTGCTCCTTCTCGGATTCATGAAGGCTATCTATTCATGTAGGAATACTACAGATAGTTTACCTGTCACTGGGAGACAGCATTTGCTAAAGTAGATTTAAAACACACTGTGTGCATCCTGGTCTTGCAACTTCTATCTGCATCTCTGGCAATTTTCAGTCACATTTGGTCAGTTAGTTGCATCAGTATAACCAATGTTGAATAAAATATTTAAAATATCATCTGACCCCTCCCACTGCCCAAAATATACCTGACAGTAGGGGGCAAAGCAGGGCTTACCTGGCTGGGGTGAGGCCAGTTCCTCTGTGTTGTTTTCTAACTCAAGGTAAGTGTTCTCAGATGAATGACATTTGTCCCGGGTGAGCATATGGAAAACACATTTTCCCACTTCTTTCCAATTCTTAAAATTAAGTAATCCTATTCAAAAGAATGCAAATGTTTTTAGAGTAAAACTCAGAAGTGAGCTAATATCAATTACTAATAATAAACATTATCTCACTTTTGCATCATGTTATCCCTAGAATAGTATTACCCATTCAGCAGATGTTCCCTTCTGCTATTCAGAACAACTGTAAATAAAAATCAATGAGTCAAAGTATTGTGTTAATTTAACATTAAAATAAAGGAAAATTAAAACATGTGCCATTTATCTTCAAATGAGGATGTTTTGTTATTCAGGTTAAACTTACTGCCCTCTCAGTGAGCTAGGATTAAACTGTCTACTTGTAGATTCATCTAATAAAAGAGTTTACTCCTTTTCTGATACACTGTCTTGGAACTCACTATGTAGCCCAGTCTGGCCTTGAATGCATGGTCTTCTGTCTTCGTCTCCTAAGCAGATACTATTGCTTATCTCATGCCTCCTCTGTTTCCCAATCACCTACATCTTATTTGTTTTGAGTAGAAAGCATCCATTGTGGGTTAAGCCCTTCAGTTTTAGGACTGTTACTATGAAGGCCTTCCAGATATGATGCCCTTTTTGTGCTAAGAGATGACAGATTAAGTCTATTCTTTTTAAAGACTTGTATGCCCAATAACAAATGGCTAAAGGACCAGGGGTGATTCTTAATCACCTCAGTATGAGATAAGTGCCAAGATCCTGCTGATGGATGCCAGAGTGGAAGAACAGAAAGGTTATCCCCTTGACTTCAGACTGAAGAGAAGTTGGGAAACTATCTTCAGGCTAGCCTTAATAGTAGAGCCGTGTTAAATGAACCAATGCACCAATCAACATGCTAAATACCTAAGACAAACTATAAGTCTTCCGTATTTATCCTGTAAGTATTCAAATGAGCTGCCATGGTTTGAGAAAATGGTGTATATAAAACAGGCAGACTTACATTTCCCTTCCATATGAGAAGTAGGGTCCACTAACCTTCTAAGGTGTCTATAAAACAGGCAGTCTCATATTCCCCTTCCACATGAGAGATAGGGTTCACTAACCTACTATTGGACAAATACCTACATAAGCAATTCTTTCACTATCTAAAGAAGTTTATGTCATTTGTTTACTGAGACAATTCAGCCTTCTATATCAGGGAAGATATCATTGAAAACTTCAACTCTTTGAAATAACATTATCATAGATTATACAAATCACCAAAGAAAGAGAAAAGGCAGAGGTAGATAATGTCAGTGCTAATATAAAAGAGAATAACCTAAGGCTGTGTCTTGATGGAGGTTCTGGGCTCAGGTTGTTCTAAGGCAGGTCTGGAATAGCCATGAAGAAACGCCTAGGAGGTGATGTGAGACAAGTCAAGCAGATGGGAAAGGAGACCTGTGTGTGTCTGAGGCCTCCATGAGCTCATAGGTGGGAAAGCAAATCTAACCAGAATGCCTGCTTCACAAAATATGAGCAGAAGGAGTCTTGCTCCTTTCTGAGGCCAGGAAGGTGTGCATCAATATGGTAACTGTATAGATAAGAGAATTTGAAAGGAGATAAGTGGAGATACCAAAGCTGAGTCTCCTGGCTCGTACATAAGTAGTACTATGTCTCAGTTAGGTGCCCCAAAACAGTGTTAGGAAAGCTAAGAGGAATTGATATGTGGGATAACATGAGTTGAGTTTTCACCCTGGTAGGTCTCCAGCATCACTAAAACAGTTGACTTATCAGTTACCACTTCTAGTAAATGAACTTGCCTACTCCAGTTTCAGTCTCCCTTGAAGCATCTTCTTCACTATGACTTCCTCAGATGCCATATGAATTAAACTATTTCCTGAGCTTTAAGTCTCTGCAGAGGCTTATCTCCTCTAGGATGCTTCTCAGGATGTAATTGACAACCTGCATGAGTACTGTCTGAAGTGCTTATGAAGAACCAGATTCCAGGCATCCTATCTAGGTTGACAGAGTCAGATCCTTGAGAGCTAGAATCCCCTTCAAACAGCACCCCAAGTAATTCAGAGGCCCAGTACAACCTGGCCTTCAAGACAGAATCTAGTTCCTCACTCTCAATGAAAGGCTTTCTGGATTCAGCCCAGCCTGCCTTCCTGACCTCGGCCCCTACCAGAACTCATTCCCTCTTCAATAGTTTTATGACTCTGTTCATAATGATCCCCATTCCAAGAATTCCCACATCTCCCTGGGTGTGTGCATGGGGTGGAGGGAATCCTCATTCAATAAGGCTTAGTTCACTCTCTCTTTCTCTGCAAGGACTTTCTTGTCTACACAAAAGCATCTGCCACGCTGCTGATACTTCAGTACAATTTGCCCTCTACCCACATGCTCTTCTGACCCATGAGCTGCCAGCCCTAAAAATACTCAGTATGAGAATCTACTCAGTGGTTGTTCAGTGAAGAACTAGAGCTAAGGACAGAGCAGGGAGTGAAAGAGAAATTAGAATGTCAGGAAAGCTCTAAACTGAGTGAGAGTACCTAGTGTGGGTTCAAAGTGTAAAGGAGGCACTGAGGCAGATCACTCTTTTGTATAAGAAACAGACTAGAAGGTATTAATGCTACAGATGGACAGAAGGATAGCAGCATGGCAGAGGTTTTGAGGAAATTTCAGGCACTAATGCTGTAGACAGACAGACAGACAGCATGGTGGAGGCTCTCTGGCATGATCAAGGTCATGTGGCAGATTGGACAACGTTCATTATGCAGGACAGGTTTCATCAGGCAGGGGCTGCGAGGCCATGTGGGTGATGAGCGCATAGTACACACACAGTATATAGTACTGTAGTCAAGCTGGCTCTGTTTCATGGGCAGCAGGGGAGGAGAGAAAGTCTTGAATTTTGCAGAAGAAATGTGATATTAAGGGTAGAATATTGAGAATGGGGTGGACGAACATTTAACTTATGTGTAACTATCATATAGGGTGTGTCCTCAGTAGCCCCTGATTGCTTTGAGTCTGTTAGCCTAAGGTCTGTATATAGAATGAACTATGATACATACATAGGGCACAAGGAGACACAGTTACAGAGGCAGCAGCTAGTCTGGGTTCTAATATTCTCAGCCTTTTTACTTATATAAAAGGAATTGAGAGAATAACCTTATGTAGAGGGAGTTGAGATACTAGGCACCATCTGGCATCTGCTGCTGACTGGTGGGGTATCATGGGGTTAGAGAGACTAAAAGATCCCCTGACAAAACTTTGGTCTTGGGTTTGTCGATATTCACTGCTGACATCCTGACAACACAGACATTACTTCTGAAGTTATAGTGGCACAGGTATAACTTTTGAGGGAATGCGAAAAATATCATTCCATGTGTCACACTGCCAGGGAGGTTATTTTTTTAGAATCTGATGAAATTCAGGCCGAATAGTTAGGAAGATGAGTCTTTTGGAGAGAGAGAAGTGATTACCAAAGTTATGGAGGAAGAAATTCCCGGACCATATTAACCAATTAGCCATTATGACCTGCTCTGCTTTTTGTCCTATCCGCTATATCTATTGTAACAGCAGTACTATGTCTCATATTAATATAATCAAAAACATAGTACATCTTGAAGTAAAGCTACCAAATGAAGGAAACAGTTGTTCTAGTGTATTCCAGAAAGGGTAATTTTGAACGTTTAGTTATTTCCAACTGTAGTAGATTGAATCAAGGCAGAAGAGTAGTAATCTAGGTGGCTGGACTCAGTTAATACTTTTCTTCTTTATCTTTTTTTTAATTTGAAAAAGTTAAAGTTTGGCTCGAAGAATTTGGATTACATGATAGGAATCCTACAAATACAGTTTCTTTGGAAGATTTAAAATAAATTTTGACCTATTTCGAATTAGGTTTCTTTAATCTTTTTCAAAGACAGTGAAAATATTTGAGATTTTTAAAGATGTGAACTTTGTACAAGTAGGGTAGGGAGTCTGAGTAAACAGTTATATCAAAATCATGATCAAATGAAGGGCCCAGTGTAATCTTAACCTACAGCCTTAGTTCTAGGACTGTATCAAGCTAAACTTCAAGTATCTTCTACATACAACAAATTAAGAAGTGTGATGCTTACCTCCAGGTTAGGCGGGAGGGGTCTTCTTTTGACTACTGAGATCATCTGATTGTCCTTGATTCCCACACTTTGCATGGACTTACAGTGGAAACACATTTATTAGTGGTGGTTGCTTGTTTAATTAATTATCCATCTAGAAAACTGAGGGTCATAGCTACAGTGAAATTGCATAAAGGACTCAATTTGTAAATAGATTTAGTTGTCTGTCTATCAGAATAAGCCCCAAGGGTTGCCCTCCAACTTCCAGATATGAGCCATGGCACATTTAAGCCCACATACATACACATTAAAATTAATTAAATAAATCCCTAATCTAGCTTTTATAAAGATTTTATTAAGATAAATATTTATTTATCTTATTTTATTAAGATAAAATCAATATTTAAGGAAGCTAAAGGCTTGGGAGATGGCTCAGGCATTAAGCATTTCCTATGCAAATGTAAACACAACAGTTTGGATCTCTACATGAGTGCTGGGCAAACATGGCAGTCTATCTGTAATTCTAGCCTTGGGAAGGAAGTGCTCAGAGATTCACCAGTGCAAGCTGGCTAGTGAGACTACCCATATCAGGGAGCTCTGGGTTTGATTGATAGATTCTGCCTTATTAAATATAGTAGAAACATAAATTAGATGATGCCTGGCATCAACATCAGGCCCCCACATACATGTATGCATACACCTACATACACCTACAGGTGTGCAACTTAAGACACATACATGCATTCCACACACACAGGTGGAATGAAAAATAGAAAAATGCTCAAGGAAAACATATTGCTGTAATTAGAGAAAGACATACAAAGAGAGAGAGAGAGAGAGAGAGAGAGAGAGAGAGAGAGAGAGAGAGAGAGAGAGAGAGAGAACTAGGCATTGATTTTAGTTTAATGCTTGGAATTTTGAGCATAGTTAAGTTTTAACTATATTATGAGTGTCCTTTATAAATTTTCCATAAAAAATCATTTTTGTCTAAAGGCATTACCCCATTTTTCATCTTCATTACCAACTATACATGTTATACACATAACTTTTAAATCTCCTTTTTAATCTAAAGGCGTTTTAGGTCTAACTTTTAATAAAATCTCAAAAGCAAGTATCTCTTAAATGAAAACTTAAGAAATCATATTTGAAACAGAAAACATGTACATTGTAATCTGAGTATCTGTCGTAAGTACAGATAACATGGTGATCTCCATAAGCCCACTATGAAGGAGAAATTACATTTATTATGTAACCAAGCACAGGGGTCATTCAGAAATGCCCCCTGTGGGTTCTATTTAAATTTTCCCTTGGAATATAGAAAATCAGAGAAAGATAACTTACATGCATGTGACACTTATGAACACAAGCAAGAAAAATCGGTAGTGTATAAATAAAATGCCAACACACTGAAGTTACCTGGTTACATTTAATCACAGAGAGAGGAAAAGCAGAGATTGAAGTTCTGTGTCTGAGCAGACTGCTGTAGAACATACCTGTGGCTACGAGCTGCAGGAGACCAAAGGGGTGTGGGCAGGATCCAGACCTTGTGTCTCAGGTTTATAGTTCCTGGAGACTGGAAGGGAAAAGGAAGGTGGGAAGAGAATCTAGAGAATATGGACAACGTTTAGGAGCCTGTTGATTGTCGAGTTGCCAGTAAACCAGCAACAGTTGGTTCTGCCCAATTCCTCAGCAACTCTGGAGGGAAATCCTGGTGGGCCCCACACGTGGAGAACAAAGGCCTTGGAGTAATTGCTCATATGGGAAGTGGGAAACAGAGGGAAGTGGGAAGAATGTACTGAGAAGCCCTCAGAGCAAAGGACATGGCAGCAGAGACGGGACAGAAGTGCCAGGATGGAGGAGGGGCCAGGAAAGAGACTATGGTGACAGCGTTATAGGAAAGACAGGCCCTGTTCTCACAATGGTCAGAGCAGAGAGCCTGGCTACAAAGGAAGCAGATCTGTTATCTCCCACAGTGAAAAACTGTCATTCTCAGCCAGAAAAAGAGGTTTTGAGAGTAGACTTTCAGCAGAATGATTTCAAAGGAAGTATAGATTGTCAGAGAGGGAGTTCCTGAAGTATACAAGGGATCAGATAACAGAAGTCTCTTAACTACTTATCATTGCACTGTATGAAGTTACCTGAGTCTGGAAGAACTTTGAAATAAATATTTCTCCATTAAGAGGCTTTCAGAAAGTTTATCAGGTCCAGTGGACACCAGCATCCTAGTAACCCTTCAACTTCCTTCTGGAGGTACAACAGATGTCTTAAGGAGTAAAAACAAAGCAGAAAATAAGTCTCTTTAGACTCAGCTGTTTTAGGGCCAGGGAGTCCAATATAAACTCAGGGAACATCTGACCCAGAGCCAAAGTTTTAAACAGAAGTCAACAGACAGAGTCCCTGGAGAACCCAAACCCCTCACCAATGGAGAATAGAGAGTGTTGGGATGGAGAAATCACAGCAATGGGATCCTCAAAGGATGCTCTGTTTCCATGGTACCTCCTTCTGAGTCACAGAACTGCTATAAATGTTCTAATCTTTGAGGTTCAAAGAGAAATACTGAGATAATTAGGAGGAGAGAGGTTATCAGGCAGACATAGCAGGTCCAGGGCTCTAAAATTTCAGGGCCCAGGGCATATAAGTAGCATTTGGGGGACCTCAGGAAAGCTCAGACCCACATGGCAGAGTGAGGGTGGTTCCTTCAGATAGGTTTCAGAGGAAGAAGAAAGTTTCCAGGCCAAGCAGTTGATGAGTAGTGCACAGTGCAGTCAAGCTGTCAGGGTGCCTCTCATTCCTACAAGGCAGTGCCAGAGGAAGAGCATTGCATTATGTTTTGGGAAAAGAATGTATGAACTAGAAGCTATGGAGAGCATTCAGTTAATTTCTGTCTTTCATGTGGTAATATCCTAGTGACCCCTGACAAGTTGGACTGCCTTAGCCTGAGGATGGAGAGAGGAACAGCTACCGACCACTGGCAGGACCTGAGTAGCAGTGAGCTGGGTTCCAATGCTCCAGTGCTCAGGAAGATTTAGAGAAGATGCAAGAACTCAGGACGGGAGAAGATAGGGAGCCCAGCTAGTCTTTTTTCAGTATTTGTTTTTGTAAAATTTAAAAAGTAAATGAGAGAAATAAAATAATCAATCAGAAATACTAGACCAGTCTCAAGAAAGAACTCCAAAAGGATAGTGGTGGACACACCAAGGATTTAGGCCAGTGAAAAGACGATAAGGGACCCCTGAGCTTTTAAGACAGACTTGTCTCCAAGGGAAGGATGTGGAACTGACCACCCAGCTCATTTCCCTCGGATTCCAACCCTCAGAATAAAGCTCTTATGATAGATAGCCTCTTAGGGAAGTCACTCGTTGTCTCCTGGTCCCATGTTTGACATTTTCTTTTCAGCAATGCACCGATGGATATGAATGGGACCCTGTAAGACAGCAGTGCAAAGGTAAGTTTGCTTCTAAGGCTTCCTATCCAAAAGCAGTCCCCTGTGTCCATCTCACAGGGTCCTCTTCTCTTTATCCATGTGTGGTATACCACTCTCTACCCTCTGAGAAGACTGCTGACTTATTTTATTACTGACCACAGATATTGATGAGTGTGACATTGTACCAGATGCTTGCAAAGGTGGAATGAAATGTGTCAACCACTATGGAGGATACCTCTGCCTTCCTAAAACAGCCCAAATTATTGTCAATAACGAACAGCCTCAGCAAGAAACACCAGCTGCCGAAGCATCGTCGGGTGCTGCCACTGGGACCATAGCTGCCAGGAGCATGGCTACCAGTGGTGTGATCCCTGGGGGTGGCTTCATAGCCAGTGCTACTGCAGTTGCTGGTCCTGAAGTTCAGACAGGCCGAAATAACTTCGTCATTCGGAGGAACCCGGCTGACCCTCAGCGCATCCCTTCCAACCCTTCCCACCGGATCCAGTGTGCAGCAGGCTATGAACAGAGTGAGCATAATGTGTGCCAAGGTGAGCATGGCTTGTATTGACAAGGAAGTTCTTGCCCAAGCGCACCTCCTGGTGAGGGTGCAATAGCTTGCATTTATCAAGGGCTTTCCACACAGAACATGGTGCTAAGTGTTTTGTCTGCAGTAGCATATTTCACTGTCAAAATAATCCTAAAAAGTGTGCGCCACTGGATGTCATTATTTTACAAATGAGGAAGCTATGCATCAGAAAATTCATCAGTAGTTCCCAACCTCAGCTGCTCTATTTATAATCCCTCATGAGCCTTTTAAAGCTTCTTAGGGTCCAAACTACACCCTAGCACAATTAAATAACACTCCAGAGGATGAATTCTAGGTATCAGTGTTTCTTAAAACTCCCAGGGTGGTTCCAGTATGCAGCCAAGTTTGAGAACTGGAGGTCATACAGGTGTTAAGGACAGAGCTGACTTTTACCCTGGAGCAGGGGTTGCCAGAGTCATAGCTGTCAGTAGAGGTGTTGGGTGGTTTGTTTGGAACTTGAAATTGTGCTTTCAACCCACTCTATAAATGTCCCCTCTTGGTTTCTCAAACTTCTTTGTTGTTGGAGTTGCCACTAACTTAATTTCATCACTCCAAAGTAAAGAAAAACGGTTCTGACTTCACTTCAAAGAGTGGCTCTGTGTTCACATGGCTGTTTCTTTTAAAGTTCCCATTTCAGCACATTTTACTTCTATCACTTGCACCATGGCTCATCTGCCTGGGCCTTTCTGTTTATTTTCACAGGGTACACATAACTGTGTATTCTAGAAACAGCTGCAGACTCATGTGAGCAAAGCGATAAGAATCTTGGCCTTTGAAGACATGTGAGGTATTAGCTAACTAGACTGCGCTAAGGGACTGTTTGCATTTTTTTCTTGACAAATCCTCTAAGAACTGCTGGTGTGGTGATTCTTTTATTGAGAAAGGGTTATAGGAGATCTCAGACTGTTTTCACATGCTAGGGGCTGAGTGGGTAGTCCCTCATAGAATGGGCAGTCTGGCATCACCATACACACTAAGCAATGGGCGGGGTCTAGGAGCTCTGCTTTTCTGACTGGTCATGAATGAGGTCATGAATACCTCAAGGGTTAGGGGAACAATTCAGAGCTTTGTTCTATCCTCAGTATAGAGATAGGAGCTTTTAAATGGCATCTCAGTGAACTGAGGAAACCGGCCATGCTCTGTTTTTTATTATTTAATATTCTGTGGGCAAATTTTAAGTCGCCCCACATAAAGAGCTTACCCATGCTGCGACGGTGTCACCTTTCAGAGGATCATCAGAACAGCATCTGTTTTGTGTTAATGTCATGAACCAGGATCCCAGGATTGATGGTGAATGTGCTATCATCTGCTTGATATTCTGGTATCTAATTTAGGATTTTGACAAGGAAATAAAATGATGAGGTTATATGAGAATTATATGTATTTGGATGAATACTGGTGAAAAATACCTTAAATTTATTTCACATATATCATCTTTTAGTTCAGCTATTTAAATAGTTTGCTTAAGGTTTGATGGTCTTTTATTATGAGATAAAAAAGATTTTATGAATTTATTTAGGTTTTTACATTTTAAATTATTATTAGCCCTTTAGGTATTGAATACTTTAGGAGTACTTGAAGAAAAAAGGAACAGATAAAGAACTGATTACTTCCAAAGTTGTTCATGATCCATCTCTGGCACCTCTGGCTGAATCCAGGAACAATGCCTAAAACTGAATGAAGAAGTTCTAGAATAAAATATATTTAAGGCACAGGTTGGGTGTATTAGAAATATACTGTAAATGCTGAAAGTGAAATCTGATTTAACTTTCCTTTAAAATATTTGGACGCATTGCCCGTAGTTCTATGTCTAGGGTGGCACCTCGTGAAACCTCTGTCCTTCCATATTAACATGCCCACTTATATTGCAATGTTCCAGCCTTGTTTATTAGGCCATTTGTAGGAGAGACTAAAGCAGATAACCTGGTGTTCTGGTTCTAACGATCTTTTCGCCGCATCTACCGCTGGAGCTGTAAGAGATGTGTAATAGATGTATCCACCAGGCCTGGGCTCACCACAATCTGTTGATCGCTGCACTGTGTCCAGATGTGGTTTTCTGTGATGGTCTCCATTTATTATAAAGAAAGACTTCTACACTTACCTGTGGGTGTAAGAGTTGTTTTGAACGTAGGAAGGAATTGTGCTGGTCTAACAAAGTGGTGGTAGTTAACTCTTTTCTAATACCCATGACACCACTAGCCCTGGAAAGCTGGCTAGGTTTACAGTATTGACATATCTTTCCTCCTTTTTAGTGGACTTAAGTCCAATTAAACAGCTTCTGGTTACTACCAACACTCAAGCACCGCATATTGTGCCTTAGGAACACATTTCTAGGCTGATCCTTGTCATGGTTCATAGGTGTTGCATCTGAGTAGGACTGTTTAATTGCTTCCTTTTCTTTGAAACTTGCATAGTGTTTTCTGGTACTATGGAAGCTAGACCACAGTAAAGAGGCTTTCTGGCCAGCTCCAACTCCAATCATCTTGGTTGTGTTTTCTAATTAATTGTGTGGTGTCTTCAGCAATAGGGACCACCCTCAACCGCTGAGAGGCAACCCATGACTACATTAATATTCTATATATTTAGACAGTCACTTGGACTACCCTGACTACCATTCAAAAGGAGGATTTTCATGTCCTGTACTGAGGTTCTTGTTAGCTTGTGATTCTGGTCAGGAGCACTACAGCCTGAGTGCTTTTACTTCCTTTAAGACAAACACACACACACACACACACACACACACATACAGGGAGAGAGAGAGAGACAGAGAGACAGAGAGAGAGAGACAGAGAGAGAGAGAGACAGAGACAGAGCCACACACATGTATTCTATATCATTTTATGTAAATATAAAATAATACAATTCCTTGTTGCTTTTTCAAACAACCTTGGTATTATTTGTGCTTTGTTCCTCCTTTTCTGACCTCCATCCTCCCCAGTTGGAGCTCCATCCCTATCTTTCCATTTTCCATATCAGACCACCTGTTTCCTACTATTCCCTATCAAGCCCTAGCATCCATCCCACACCAGACTCCACACCACCCACTCCCAACAGCTATGGTCTCCATGACAACTCCAGGTTCAGTATTCACATCTGAGGATTTGGAGCTAGGAATTACAGAGGAGTGAGAACATGCTACAGTGTCTTTTTGGGTGTGGGTTACCTTATTCAATAAAGTAAGTAATGTGAGCAATACTGTGATAATCTTTCCTAGTCCACCCACTTAACCTGAAAATTGGGTGATTTCATTTTTCTTCACATTGTGTTCATGAAATACACTTTTATTATCTATCCAACATGCAGCCTGTTTTCATTTCCTGTCTATTAGGGATGTGCCCCTTTATTCATTGTCCAATGCAGAGTGGGCAACCCTCAAACCATAAAGTCACCATCAACAAAAGCAGATTCAGCATCTTGTACTTATCCATATGTATATACATATACCCTATATATGTGACAATAAAAATGAGAGAAAAAGAGGCTATCAGTTTGGGAGTAGTGGTAGGTCATAGGAGGGTTTCAGGGGAGTGTACCTGGGATGGCCTGAAAGGAGGAGAGGAAGAAATATGAAATACTACTACTCCAATTTAAAACATTTTTTAAAACTTACAGGAACAGACATATTTAATTAATAAAAAGAAAAGTTTTTAAAGTTGTTAGCCCTATAGGTAGGGCATAATTTCACAGTATTGTAATAAACATGTCACATACTCTGTCTAATTGGAAAGTTAGATAATTTAGTAGTCATTTGCCTATGTTTTCAGGTCACTGGATGAAACTTTATCTATGTTTATGAAATTAATGATAATACCAAAAGATAGAGACTACCTTACAAAGTTTTTTTCACATATTAAAATACCATAATTATTAGTTCTCTATATAATCTAAATTTAGATTTTTAAAATTATAAATTAAAGTTATTAGGCAAATTGCTTATGGAAAATATGAATACTTAACTATTTATTTATGTATACACAGAATATTTCACCTAAACTGTTCTGAATAATTTAGCAATTTCTAAAATTTGTGCTCGGAGTCTGTACTATGGAAAACACGGTTAAACGTTTTTAATGACTTAAGGCTTTTTTAGTTGGCCTTCTTCCCACCTCCTGCTTTTGCAAAGTGCCCATAAATGTAGATTTACTTAACTGTTGATAAAATGGGTTATTTCATATGATAACAACTGGATAATCTGTCTAGGGATCTGACTAACATAAGTCGAGTCACACTTGTGCCCGTTTATTATTGAGCTAATCAAATACACAGCCCTACTCCTAATTGCCTGCAGATGGATGGCAGTCTCATTCCAAGCCAGCAGCACAAAATAATGTTTTATAACCAGTGTGAAAGTGTGGAGACCTCTGCTTAAAACAATAATGTGCTCCAAGGACCTATATTCCTGACATCATTATGCTGTTTGAGGAGCCCTCTGTTTTAATAAACTTCTCTACTCCCTTTTAAATGCTGCCTAAGTGTGTCCACTAAGCCAAACACGTTTACCATGGCCAGCTGGATGAAGACAAATGAAAACTTATATATGAGTCATAATTGTACAAAATTATTTTTCTGCATATGTATTTCAAGAGGTATACTTCATCACATAATCCAAAACTAAGATCTTGCAAGTGCTACGGTCTCTACTTTGTTTTAGTCTTAAACAGTGTTTTCAGCTGGCCCACACCAGTGACAGACATTTTCTGCCAACTGAATTACCATTGAGGTTTTTTTTTTTTTTTGTAAACATGTCTTACTCCTTTCTACATGTTTTTCCAGGTCTTTTTGTTTTGTGCAAAATAATTTTTGCACATTTCTTTGGACATATCATTAACTTGGTGACCTTTCACAGGTACAACTACTAATTAATGAAAAGAACAAGGCTACTAAAAATGAAAGATCACTGGATAAAGGTACTTGTCACCAACTCTTAACAACCTGAGTTTGATCCCCGGGATCCCTAATTGTGAATGGAAAAAGGTCACTCCCAAAAGTTGCCCTCTGACCTCCATATATAGGCCACGTCGTACCCATACATGCCCACACACACACACACACACACACACACACACACACACACACACACACAATCAATGAATCATTGTGATGAAAAATGTAATACAGAAATAAACTCAGTAAAGGTACCCTGTAAAGCTGATTATAGAATCAAGTCGAGAGGGTAGAATCTATCTTATATTACAGATAGTGTGTGTGTGTGTGAGTGTGTGCGTGTGTGTGTGAGTGTGTGTGTGTGTGTGTGTGTGTGTGTGTGTGTGTAATATAAAACACCAAAGAAAATGTGAAAAGATACTTCAGTGTTTCAATACTACAGGTGAGGCAGGCACAAGATAGAAGGAGGCCTGTCATTGGATGAGAAGGAAGGATGGAAGGATGGGTGGGAGAGAAGTTTGAAGGAAGAGGAGGAAACTAGGACAGAAAGGTAGAGACAGGAGAGAGGGAGAGAGAGAAGCCGTGGCAGGACAATATGGCGGGGGACGTTAAGATTCCGCTCTATGTATTTACAGGTTGTTATTAATGTTCTCAAGGGATGGATGGTACTGGGCTTTGTATGTTTAAGTGGGCAATTATATCTTATCAATTGGATCTAAGATTATTGTGTTGTGTGTTCTTTTAGGTGAGGGTTTGAGTGTAGGAAAGTGTGCAGTGGCTGTAGATAGTGGGTCGCCGAGGAGTTGGGATGTATTTCTGTCAAGATATCTAGCAGATATCTTGGGGCACCGCGGTGTTGGACCTAGTGAGGTAAAAGACAACAATTCATATATTATTTTTATATTTTTACAACAACACTACCATGATATTAAGACTGAAGGCATCAGTTTACTGGAATCACCAAATGCCAAAGGAAACAGGATGGGTAGCCATCCTAGTACAGCTGAGAGGCAATCTAACATTAGTGATATTTGATCAGGTAAAGGCAGTTCCAGTGAAACTATTTGTTGTCTCTGATTGGTTGGTCTTTGAGAGAAGGTCATACTTTTTTTTCTTTTGCCAACTTTCAACTGAATTTTGGTGATTTTTATTCTATTTTTATTATTATTTGACACAGACCCAACTAATACACTGACAAGAAAAAAAAATCTTTACATCCTCCAGCCTGTCACCTGCTCAAGCCCACCAATCAGACCTCCACCTCTTGGTGGACCTTGTGCTATACCCTGCACATTCATAGCTAAAATACTGTTTTGAAAAGGAAACAATTTTGCATGTACTTCTTTAGAAACCTTGAACTAATATCTTCGGCTTCTTAGATGCTAGAGAAATATTTCTTTTATTTCTTTCATTTTAAGTGGGTATGATCTCATATCCAGAAGAATATGCATAAATTATAGAGTGACAGATACCTCAATGTACCTGCACTGCTCTTCACAATCAGCTTCTAAGTTCACCCTTTGTTGATCTGACTGATGCCATAAAGGCCTCTGGATGCTTGAGTCAGTTTTGTGAGGAAATACCTAGCTTTTGTTGTGTACGGATCACAGCCCAATAAAGAGCTTTGGTGTAACAAAGCAGATATTTTGAGGAAAAAAAACCCTATAATCGTGTAAATTGTATTAACCTTAAAAAAGCTCAAACAGAAAAAAAATGGAAATTTAAGCCTGCTTATACTTTTTCATTGTTGATAACCTTTGAGTATCTGAAATTCCTCTAAAGCCATCTTACTGGGTAGAACTGAAATGTAGGGGACTTGTTTAAATAATGGATACACTTCACTAGAGACATTTGATTTGCTCCTAAAAATGACACACTTTATTATCTACTTTTCAAAATACCATGGACATTGAGTTTCTAGTCACTGTCAGGTCATTTTAATAAGCATTTTGAAGAACATATGTATGTAGCTGGTTCAAGTGAAGAAATTCCCTTAGATTTCCTTCATAATAACAACTGGAGTACAAGGACAGAAGAGATCAATATGATTGTCCTCCTGCCTAAGAAAACTGCTACCAAACACTCCTGACTCCAGTGCTTACAAACTATGGCCAGAAGGACCAAGCATTTGGACATCTCCCAGAAATGCAGATTTTGGGGTCCCACACTATAAGATCAGAAAACTCTGGAAGTAGGCCCCAAACCTATGCTGTAATTATCCTGTTTTTGATACCTGCTCCAACCTGGAAATGGATGCCCTAGCTCAATCTTAGTTTTAGGAAGCTCCACGAGCCCTATAAATCAGGCTAGCCACGGAGTATGGATAGTAGTGAAGAGAAAGCATAAATCCCACATGCCGACACTGTATTTCCCTTCTCCTCCCATTGATGTCACTGGCACATGATCACATCGTCATTAGCCCCTGCTGAGACTGTATCTCTAAACCGAGGATGTAGGGATGTGATAATACACGGTTTCAACGAAAGGGAGTAAACAGGAGAGCCTTTCAACTCTCCATAAAAGCTGAGAAGATGAGATCGCCATACTTCCCAAGTGTAACTGTAGCTGTGCTCTGTGATGACTGGCCCTCAGAGAGACCCATATCTTCTATATGGATCCCCTTAAGCTTGTGACAAAGACTTGTATGAAGCACTGAGGTTTGAAGGTAAAGTTTACACTGAACCACATAAGGGATGGACGTAGGCTCTGGCTTTGGCCCCAAAGCATCTTTTAACTAAGGAATCTCCCAGGAGCAGATATGCAGATCACTATTGCAGTCTGTTCATACTCTGTGAGTCATCAGATATTTGAAAAGTACATTTGTCTCTTCATTTCAGTACAAACTTGATCAAAGATCTGCTTCCCATCACAGAGGGAGATTCTTGTTAGGACTAGTTAACACTTAATCTGTGGAATGAATTCCCTTTTTCCCACAGAACAAAACAGCAGATTAGAGTAGAGTGGCAAGCCTGGGTAACTTCGGGAATGTGCAAGGGTGCTGGCTCATGATTTCTTTGTCCAGCAGAAAACCCCAACCTATACTTTCTGAAATCACTAAGTTCCCTTTTAAGGATTGCCTTTGCACTTGTTGAGTTACTGGCATGATTTAATTGTTTGAAACCAAAGAGTAAACAAAATTCATTCCAAATGTGTTTGATTTTGCACGAATGTACAAATAAGTTATTCATGCCACATCTGAAATCCATTAGCACGGTGCTTTTGCCAGGAGGTAACTGCAAATTGTACACTCAAAACCAAAACTGATCAAGACAACTGCATGCAAACATTGGCAGAAGAAAACACTGTCATTACAAGAAGTTAAAACAATTGCAGGTTTGTAGTTCAGCCCTAATTGATATGTAAACATTTAGGGAAAGCAAAGTGAAGAAACATAAGAACAGAAGGCTAAGCACCAAGAAGTTTGCAATAGCATAGAATTCTTATTTCATCTGAAAGGAGATTAGAAGGATAGAAAGACAGCACAGTGGATCAACATTGCATAATTGGGTGCTAAATAACTGAGAGAGAAGAAAGAGAGAGATTTCATTTAAATTCTAAAACATCAGCTACTCTTCGAATAGTTGTAGATTCATGTTAGTGTGCTAAGTAGGCAGTATTTTAGTAAGGTTGTTCAGTTATACACAAAACCACTCAGCTAGCATTTAACAAATGCACCAAGCCTGAGAACCACTTTATGTTGTCATTTGATAAAGTCAAAGAAGATGAAAACCATTTTGATAGAGAAGAAGAAAGGTCATAGTATAATTCTTAGAGAACTCAGCATAACTGACCCATGTTTGGGCAAATAACAATAAAACAGACAACAATTTAGACAAGCAATGTATGAGACCTCATAAGTACCTGATAAACCGTTAACAGTCAAAATAAAACGAGTATGTGACAGAGGCAGTCTCATAATTGGCTAAAAATACATATAAGATCAAAAAAGAAAATATGCCCCAAAAAGTATGGTCAAAGACACAAGTTCCTTCTTGAGATAGATCATTTGATAAAGAATATTGGGGAGAAGTTGGAAATTAAGATCCAAAACTCAGAAGTGACCATCCTATAACCAAGCAGAATAGTGGAGAGCACTGTGTCCAGGTCCCCCTTGCCTTAGAACCACCTTACATGCAGTTGCTTCTGATAGCAATGGGGACACTGTAAAGAGGGACAAAAGTTAGATCAGAAAGCACCCCTATTATACAGCACACACCCATGACTGACTCTCTCCCAGTAACTCTCCCCAACAAACTGCTAATAACTCGCTGATAAACACCTTCCTGGGCCATTTTATTTAATCTCAGAAGAACACTAAAATTCTTTGATTACATAACATAGCAGTTTTTAATCTAAGACCTCAATTACCTTGAGGAGGAGCCACTGAGTATTGTGTATGTCATATGTATGTCATATGTGTAAGCCATATGTCCCAGCCAGATGTGCTACAAACTTTCAGCATGACCCCAAAGTAGTTATTTAAAGGGACCATTCTATCTTTAATGAAGGACATCTTAGATATTCTGCTCTATTTGATCTTTTTACTGGAAAAAATGGATTCATAAAACTTATTCTTTGCAACCTAAATTATTATTTTATAATAACACTGGTAACTAAAAAGGTTGAGTTTAGTCCTAGGGGAAAATGTTGAAAATACTGAAATTATTTTCTGACAAGCCTTTAATATAGAGTGACTTCAGCTCTAGATTAGATAAATCCTTCCTCAGAAATCTGGTCATAATGAAAACTTAGGTTGATGAAATTTTTTTTATCTTTATTAACTTGAGTACTTCTTTTTTTTTGTTTATTTCTATATTTTTTTATTAACTTGAGTATTTCTTATATACATTTCAAGTGTTATTCCCTTTCCCGGTATCCGGGCAAACATCCCCCTCCCCCCTCCCCTTCCTTATGGGTATTCCCCTCCCAACCCTCCCTCCATTGCCGCCCTCCCCCCACCAGTCTAGTTCACTGGGGGTTCAGTCTTAGCAGGACCCAGGGCTTCCCCTTCCACTGGTGCTGTTACTAGGATATGCATTGCTACCTATGAGGTCAGAGTCCAGGGTCAGTCCATGTTTAGTCTTTGGGTAGGGGCTTAGTCCCTGGAAGCTCTGGTTGCTTGGCATTGTTGTACATATGGAGTCTCAAGCCCCTTCAAGCTCTTCCAGTTCTTTCTCTGATTCCTTCAACGGGGGACCTATTCTCAGTTCAGTGGTTTGCTGCTGGCATTCGCCTCTGTATTTGCTGTATTCTGGCTGTGTCTCTTAGGAGCAATCTACATCCAGCTCCTGTCGGTCTGCACTTCTTTGCTTCATCCATCTTGTCTAATTGGGTGGCTATATATGTATGGGCCACATGTGGGGCAGACTCTGAATGGGTGTTCCTTCAGTCTCTGCTTTAATCTTTGCCTCTCTCTTCCCTGCCAAGGGTATTCTTGTTCCCCTTTTAAAGAAGGAGTGAAGCATTCACATTTTGATCATCCGTCTTGAGTTTCATTTGCTCTAGGCATCTAGGGTAATTCAAGCATTTGGGCTAATAGCCACTTATCAATGAGTGCATACCATGTATGTCTTTCTGTGATTCGGTTAGCTCACTCAGGATGATGTTTTCCAGTTCCAACCATTTGCCTACGAATTTCATAAAGTCGTTGTTTTTGATAGCTGAGTAATATTCCATTGTGTAGATGTACCACATTTTCTGTATCCATTCCTCTGTTGAAGGGCATCTGGGTTCTTTCCAGCTTCTGGCTATTATAAATAAGGCTGCAATGAACATAGTGGAGCACGTGTCTTTTTTATATGTTGGGGCATCTTTTGGGTATATGCCCAAGAGAGGTATAGCTGGATCCTCAGGCAGTTCAATGTCCAATTTTCTGAGGATTCTCCAGACTGATTTCCAGAATGGTTGTACCAGTTTGCAATCCCACCAACAATGGAGGAGTGTTCCTCTTTCTCCACATCCTCGCCAGCATCTGTTGTCCCCTGAGTTTTTGATCTTAGCCATTCTCACTGGTGTGAGGTGAAATCTCAGGGTTGTTTTGATTTGCATTTCCCTTATGACTAAAGATGTTGAACATTTCTTTAGGTGTTTCTCAGCCATTCGGCATTCCTCAGCTGTGAATTCTTTGTTTAGCTCTGAACCCGATTTTTTAATAGGGTTATTTGTTTCCCTGCGGTCTAACTTCTTGAGTTCTTTGTATATTTTGGATATAAGGCCTCTATCTGTTGTAGGATTGGTAAAGATCTTTTCCCAATCTGTTGGTTGCCGTTTTGTCCTAACCACCGTGTCCTTTGCCTTACAGAAGCTTTGTAGTTTTATGAGATCCCATTTGTCGATTCTTGATCTTAGAGCGTAAGCCATTGGTGTTTTGTTTAGGAAATTTTTTCCAGTGCCCATGTGTTCCAGATGCTTCCCTAGTTTTTCTTCTATTAGTTTGAGTGTGTCTGGTTTGATGTGGAGGTCCTTGATCCACTTGGACTTAAGCTTTGTACAGGGTGATAAGCATGGATCGATCTGCATTCTTCTACATGTTGACCGCCAGTTGAACCAGCACCATTTGCTGAAAATGCTATCTTTTTTCCATTGGATGGTTTTGGCTCTTTTGTCAAAAATCAAGTGACCATAGGTGTGTGGGTTCATTTCTGGGTCTTCAATTCTATTCCATTGTTCTATCTGTCTGTCTCAGTACCAATACCATGCAGTTTTTATCACTATTGCTCTGTAATACTGCTTGAGTTCAGGGATAGTGATTCCCCCTGAAGTCCTTTTATTGTTGAGGATAGCTTTAGCTATCCTGGATTTTTGTTATTCCAGATGAATTTGCAAATTGTTCTGTCTAACTCTTTGAAGAATTGGATTGGTATTTTGATGGGGATTGCATTGAATCTGTAGATTGCTTTTGGTAAAATGGCCATTTTTACTATATTAATCCTGCCAATCCATGAGCATGGGAGATCTTTCCATCTTCTGAGGTCTTCTTCAATTTCCTTCTTCAGTGTCTTGTAGTTCTTATTGTACAGATCTTTTACTTGCTTGGTTAAAGTCACACCGAGGTACTTTATATTATTTGGGTCTATTATGAAGGGTGTCGTTTCCCTAATTTCTTTCTCGGCTTGTTTCTCTTTTGTGTAGAGGAAGGCTACTGATTTATTTGAGTTAATTTTATACCCAGCCACTTTGCTGAAGTTGTTTATCAGCTTTAGTAGTTCTCTGGTGGAACTTTTGGGATCACTTAAATACACTATCATATCATCTGCAAACAGTGATATTTTGACTTCTTCTTTTCCGATCTGTATCCCCTTGACCTCCTTTTGTTGTCTGATTGCTCTGGCTAGAACTTCAAGAACTATATTGAATAAGTAGGGAGAGAGTGGGCAGCCTTGTCTAGTCCCTGATTTTAGTGGGATTGCTTCGAGTTTCTCTCCATTTAGTTTAATGTTAGCAACTGGTTTGCTGTATATGGCTTTTACTATGTTCAGGTATGGGCCTTGAATTCCTATTCTCTCCAGGACTTTTATCATGAAGGGGTGTTGAATTTTGTCAAATGCTTTCTCAGCATCTAATGAAATGATCATGTGGTTCTGTTCTTTCAGTTTGTTTATATAATGGATCACGTTGATGGTTTTCCGTATATTAAACCATCCCTGCATGCCTGGGATGAAGCCTACTTGGTCATGGTGGATGATTGTTTTGATGTGCTCTTGGATTCGGTTTGCCAGAATTTTGTTGAGTATTTTTGCATCGATATTCATAAGGGAAATTGGTCTGAAGTTCTCTTTCTTTGTTGTGTCTTTGTGTGGTTTAGGTTTAAGAGTAATTGTGGCTTCGTAGAAGGTATTCGGTAGTGATCCATCTGTTTCAATTTTGTGGAATAGTTTGGATAATATTGGTATGAGGTCTTCTATGAAGGTTTGGTAGAATTCTGCACTAAACCCGTCTGGACCTGGGCTCTTTTTGGTTGGGAGACCTTTAATGACTGCTTCTATTTCCTTAGGAGTTATGGGGTTGTTTAACTGGTTTATCTGTTCCTGATTTAACTTTGGTACCTGGTATCTGTCTAGGAAATTATCCATTTCCTGAAGATTTTCAAGTTTTGTTGAATATAGGTAACTTGAGTATTTCTTATTTACATTTTGATTGTTATTCCCCTTCCCGGTTTCCGGGCCAACATCCCTCTAACCCCTCCCCCTCCCCTTCCATATGGGCTTCCCCTCCCATCCCTCCCCCCATTGCTGCCCTCCCCCCCAGTCTAGTTCACTGGGGGTTCAGTCTTAGCAGGACCCAGGGCTTCCCCTTCCACTGGTGCTCTTACTAGGATATTCATTGCTACCTATGGGGTCAGAGTCCAGGGTCAGTCCATGTATAGTCTTTAGGTAGTGGCTTAGTCCCTGGAAGCTCTGGTTGCTTGGCATTGTTGTACATATGGGGTTTCGAGCCCCTTCAAGCTCTTCCAGTTCTTTCTCTGATTCCTTCAACGGGGGTCCTATTCTCAGTTCAGTGGTTTGCTGCTGGCATTCGCCTCTGTATTTGCTGTATTCTGGCTGTGTCTCTCAGGAGCGATCTACATCCGGCTCCTATCGGCCTGCACTTCTTTGCTTCATCCATCTTTGTTGATGAAATTTTAATATTCATGGTATTTGAAATAAATATCACAAGGCTAGACTTTTATTTAATATCATATTAATTAATGTCTGGGTCCACGTGTATGTCATAGCACATGTATGAAGGCCAAAGACATCTTCAGGAGTTGGTTCTCTACTCCTACCATGTGGGTCTTAGAGACTGAACTTGGGCTATCAGGGTTGGAAGCAAGTGCTTTTATTCACTGATTCATTTCTCTGAATCATTATTTAATTTTTAATTTAAAGCTATGCAGAGCTAAAGATGAAACCCAGACCCTTGTATAAGTTACACATGTGTGCTACTACTGAGGCATATCCCCAGATGTGCTTTCATATTATTACTTTACTCATTCATTTCATATATAAGTGGTCTGTGTGCATGTACATATATGTACTGCACACGTGCCTGGTGCCCTTGGAGTCCAGAAGAGAGAACTGAATACTCTAGGACTGGAGTTGAAGATGGTTGTGAGCTACAATGTGGTGCTGGGAACTCAACCCATGTCCTTTGGAAGAGCAGCAAGTACTCTTCCGAAATGCTCAGCCATCTCTCCAGTCCCTGTGCTTTATATTTTAATTGGCAAGTAATAAATATATATATTTTAAGGTCACAGTATGATTTTTAATAGGTGTGTTCATTATGGAATAATCAAGTCAAGCTAAGTAATGCATCCATTTCTTCACAGACAATTTTATGGTAAGAATAGCTAAAACCCTTTTCTTTCTTATATATTTGAAATATACAATAAATTACTAACCATAGTTATCAACATGTGGAAAAGATTGCAAAAACTCACTCATAGTCTAACTGGAACTACCAGCATTTTCTCACTTTGGCCTTTCCCACCGCCAGCCACATTCTTTCTGTAAGGCTCACAGATAGTCATAAATTCTCTTATACTCTGTAGAAACTCAAGTCTTGATGAATGATGAAGGGTGAAGGGTGGTAAAATAAGAGAAAGGAAGAAGAGTTAATGGCAATTTATCTCATGTTGAACATTTCCGTGGACTGCAGGCCAGAGGTTGTCCTCTGCTCTTAGAATCCAGGAAAATCACTCAGGCAAGGGTAGGTGACTTAAGAAGATCACTTCTGATCTAGAGGCAGAGACGGGAGGACTTAATTGCTGAGGAGACAAGGAAAATGTCAGGGTCTCAGGGCTTGCAGAAGAACCTTTCATCTTGAGAGTTGAGACCTGGCTTATACTTGCACAACTGGCAAAGTAAAGGTGAAGTAAGGAATAGAACTATGGGCTGCCATAAAAAAAGAAAAAAAAAACTTCACATATGCTGAGCTTACAGAAAAATCATGACACAAATTGGACCTGCCTTTGTACATATAGTTAAGTCTAAAAGACTCCAAGGGCTATAGTGAAGTAAATTTTCACTCTTTGCAGCTGAGTGTGCACTCGATGATCTAACTCTGTTCCATGGAAGGAAGGCATGGAACATAGTCCAAAATGAAAAGTATCTCCAGGAATCCTATTCAGTGTCCTCTATGGAGACCAAGTCTTTCCAACCTGGATTCAGGAAGAACTTTTATTGATGCAATTAAATATCATCATTTTTCATATTTTGAGACCTAAAGAGGGTTGGGGATTTGGCTCAGTGTTAGAGTGCTTGCCTAGGAAGCGCAAGGTCCTGGGTTCGATCCCCAGTCCCGGAAAAAAAAAAAGAGACCTAAAGAGATACTGCTGCATAAAACAGGTTCTATCCTATGTCTACTTATTCTGGAGAACTTTGTAATAATAGAATATTCTGGAAGTTGTTGAAAGATGGTTAAGAAACTTCCCTATGTGGGACAAATTTCACCTTTCTTGCTTGGAACCATTATATTACAGGAATTTGTATATACACATATGCATCATGCAGACCTCTACTCCGGCACATGTCTGTATACATGTAAGCCCAGAACATGTACTTGGCATCATCTGCTGTAGCAATGCACCCAGATTAGACTGATCAGAGACAGGCTGCAGTTCCAGTCTCATGATTCCTGTCAATGCCTCTCATGATAGAACAGAGCACCTTGGAGAGCTACTGTACTATCTGTTTAACAAATAATTTATTTAAACCATTTATCTTAACAGATAAATGATGCCAATAAGACAGAACCCCTGGCTTTGTCATCATAACACACTTCTGAAGCATTAAAATCTTTTATTACCTAAAAAAAGTTTTAGCAAAGAAAAAAAAAACGTTTGAGAAACCATGAAGTAGATTAGAAAATAATATATTGACTGGGAGTAGTATTAAATCTCCAAATCCTTATATTCTTCAGATAAAATCAGAAGGAAACTCTGAAGGAAGTCCCACTCAACAAGCAAGGCAGAAATTCCAGTCACTCATGATGAATTAAACTTCACAGTATAAACTGTGGGCCCTTTTGTTAAAATAGTTCATGACCTGTTGGATCATAATAGCCTAATCCAGGGAAGAAGCCTGAGAAAGAGTCCTCCCACAGAGGCTGCTAAAGATGCAACTTTGTTTTGAACTTGAGTTATATAATTCCCCAGCCCCCACCCACCTTCACCTACAAGCCCAGCTTTGGTGATGGGGAAAGGGAGATAATGATAATAAAAAAAAAAAACTAAATGAAGAATTGTGATGCAATTTAAAATGCTACTGACAATCCTGAAAAACAAATAAACAAACAACAAAAACAAAAAAAAATTATTTGGTGAATAACTCATGCAAAATAGGAGATAAATAGAAAAAACTTTCTAAAGTAGAGCTCAACTCTAAATTAACTTAAAAACCTTTAAAAAACATTCTCATTGCTTTTTAAAATTAAAACATGCAGAAGAATTGCATAAGCATAGCAAAGGAGTCATTTCCAATTGCCCAGCCTAGCACGGGTGGCTAATCCCTCAAACCAGGCTGCTGTCTATTGGGAAAACCCAGAATGTTTAGTTTACTACTACTGTTTACAAACCGCAGTAGAATTCTAAGAGGTAGCTTGGAAGAATTATTGGAAAATCTGGTTGTATATAGAATCAGAGATAGGCAGACACACAGACTGCACATACATACATACATACATATGTTACATACAAATGTACATACATTGCAAAGCTAAAACAAAAATCAGATAACAGTTGTAAAAAAAAAATGGGTAAAACTAAGCACCAGCAATGGGCTGGCTCCTCCTTAGCACAAGCCTTGAGTTTCCTTTGCAATAACATTGGGAAATCAAATTTTTAAAAAATTATCCCAATAGCGACATATTACTGTTGCGTCAAAACTATTATATTCAGCAGGAAGAAACTGAAACTCTTCATTAGAAACAGTGGCTTTTCTTCCCTGTGTGTTAGAGACTGAGTTGGGACTTCCCCGAAGGACAGAGCTGGCAGAGGAGAGAGAGGCACATCTTTAGCATAGGGGTTGTCTCCTGATTAAAGAATCATAAGTATCAGTAAACTTGTTGAGTCTGAAGCCTTGAGAAGGTGGGATCTGCTTGAGTAAGTCACAGAGATCAAAACTCTGAGCTCCAAGAGCTCTGATGCCTCACAACAAGATGATGTTTCTGGTCAAGAAGGTGTGTGTGGGGGGGGGGGGAGGGTGACAGAGGTAATTTGCCCATCATTTGTCTTTTTGCCTTATTTGGGCAATCAGTGCAGTTTTATATTGATCCAAATGGGGGAGGGCCATCTGCTTAATTCCTAATTCCGTCTACAAATTCAAAGACTCTCTCTTCTGGAAACATCCTCAAGAACACTCACCAGAAATAATATTTCAACATTTCTGGGCAAACCCCGATCCAGTCAAAATGACATGAAATTAACCATCACACTTCTTTTTTTTTTCATTCTTTTCTTTTTTTTAATTAACTTGAGTATTTCTTATATACATTTCAAGTGTTATTCCCTTTCCCGTATCCGGACAAACATCCCCCTCCCCCCTCCCCTTCCTTATGGGTGTTCCCCTCCCAACCCTCCCCCCATTGCCGCCCTCCCCCCATAGTCTAGCTCACTGAAGATTCACTCTTAGCAGGACCCAGGGCTTCCCCTTCCACTGGTGCTCTTACTAGGATATTCATTGCTACCTATGGGGTCAGAGTCCAGGGTCAGTCCATGTATAGTCTTTAGGTAGTGGCTTAGTCCCTGGAAGCTCTGGTTGCTTGACATTGTTGTACTTTTGGGGTCTCGAGCTCCTTCAAGCTCTTCCAGTTCTTTCTCTGATTCCTTCAACAGGGGTCCTAGTCTCAGTTCAGTGGTTTGCTGCTGGCATTCGCCTCTGTATTTGCTGTATTCTGGCTGTGTCTCTCAGGAGCGATCTACATCCGGCTCCTATCGGCCTGCACTTCTTTGCTTCATCCATCTTCTCTAATTGGGTGGCTGTATATGCATGGGCCACATGTGGGGCAGGCTCTGAAGGTGTTCCTTCAGTCTCTGTTTTAATCTTTGCCTCTCCGTTCCCTGCCAAGGGTATTCTTTTTCCTCATTTAAAGAAGGAGTGAAGCATTCACATTTTGATCATCCGTCTTGAGTTTCGTTTGTTCTAGGGATCTAGGGTAATTCAAGCATTTGGGCTAATAGCCACTTATCAATGAGTGCATACCATGTATGTCTTTCTGTGATTCGGTTAGCTCACTCAGGATGATATTTTCCAGTTCCAACCATTTGCCTACGAATTTCATAAACTCGTTGTTTTTGATAGCTGAGTAATATTCCATTGTGTAGATGTACCACATTTTCTGTATCCATTCCTCTGTTGAAGGGGATCTGGGTTCTTTCCAGTTTCTGGCTATTATAAATAAGGCTGCGATGAACATAGTGGAGCACGTGTCTCTTTTATATGTTGAGGCATCTTTTGGGTATATGCCCAAGAGAGGTATAGCTGGATCCTCAGGCAGTTCAATGTCCAATTTTCTGAGGAACCTCCAGACTGATTTCCAGAATGGTTTTACCAGTCTGCAATCCCACCAACAATGGAGGAGTGTTCCTCTTTCTCCACATCCTCGCCAGCATCTGCTGTCACCTGAGTTTTTGATCTTAGCCATTCTCACTGGTGTGAGGTGAAATCTCAGGGTTGTTTTGATTTGCATTTCCCTTATGACTAAAGATGTTGAACATTTCTTTAGGTGTTTCTCAGCCATTCGGCATTCCTCAGCTGTGAATTCTTTGTTTAGCTCTGAACCCCATTTTTTAATAGGGTTATTTGTTTCCCTGTGGTCTAACTTCTTGAGTTCTTTGTATATTTTGGATATAAGGCCTCTATCTGTTGTAGGATTGGTAAAGATCTTTTCCCAATCTGTTGGTTGCCGTTTTGTCCTAACCACCGTGTCCTTTGCCTTACAGAAGCTTTGCAGTTTTATGAGATCCCATTTGTCGATTCTTGATCTTAGAGCATAAGCCATTGGTGTTTTGTTCAGGAAATTTTTTCCAGTGCCTATGTGTTCCAGATGCTTCCCTAGTTGTTCTTCTATTAGTTTGAGTGTGTCTGGTTTGATGTGGAGGTCCTTGATCCACTTGGACTTAAGCTTTGTACAGGGTGATAAGGATGGATCGATCTGCATTCTTCTACATGTTGACCTCCAGTTGAACCAGCACCATTTGCTGAAAATGCTATCTTTTTTCCATTGGATCGTTTTGTCTCCTTTGTCAAAAATCAAGTGACCATAGGTGTGTGGGTTCATTTCTGGGTCTTCAATTCTATTCCATTGGTCTATCTGTCTGTCTCTGTACCAATACCATGCAGTTTTTATCACTATTGCTCTGTAATACTGCTTGAGTTCAGGGATAGTGATTCCCCCTGACGTCCTTTTATTGTTGAGGATAGCTTTAGCTATCCTGGGTTTTTTGTTATTCCAGATGAATTTGCAAATTGTTCTGTCTAACTCTTTGAAGAATTGGATTGGTATTTTGATGGGGATTGCATTGAATCTGTAGATTGCTTTTGGTAAAATGGCCATTTTTACCATATTAATCCTGCCAATCCATGAGCATGGGAGATCTTTCCATCTTCTGAGGTCTTCTTCAATTTCTTTCCTCAGTGTCTTGAAGTTCTTATTGTACAGATCTTTTACTTGCTTGGTTAAAGTCACACCGAGGTACTTTATATTATTTGGGTCTATTATGAAGGGTGTCGTTTCCCTAATTTCTTTCTCGGCTTGTTTCTCTTTTGTATAGAGGAAGGCAACTGATTTATTTGAGTTAATTTTATACCCAGCCACTTTGCTGAAGTTGTTTATCAGCTTTAGTAGTTCTCTGGTGGAACTTTTGGGATCACTTAAATATACTATCATGTCATCTGCAAATAGTGATATTTTGACCTCTTCTTTTCCGATCTGTATCCCTTTGACCTCCTTTTGTTGTCTGATTGCTCTGGCTAGAACTTCAAGAACTATATTGAATAAGTAGGGAGAGAGTGGGCAGCCTTGTCTAGTCCCTGATTTTAGTGGGATTGCTTCAAGTTTCTCTCCATTTAGTTTAATGTTAGCAACTGGTTTGCTGTATATGGCTTTTACTATGTTTAGGTATGGGCCTTGAATTCCTATTCTTTCCAGGACTTTTATCATGAAGGGGTGTTGAATTTTGTCAAATGCTTTCTCAGCATCTAATGAAATGATCATGTGGTTCTGTTCTTTCAGTTTGTTTATATAATGGATCACGTTGATGGTTTTCCGTATATTAAACTATCCCTGCATGCCTGGGATGAAGCCTACTTGATCATGGTGGATGATTGTTTTGATGTGCTCTTGAATTCGGTTTGCCAGAATTTTATTGAGTATTTTTGCGTCGATATTCATAAGGGAAATTGGTCTGAAGTTCTCTTTCTTTGTTGGGTCTTTGTGTGGTTTAGGTATAAGAGTAATTGTGGCTTCGTAGAAGGAATTCGGTAGGGCTCCATCTGTTTCAATTTTTTGCAATAGTTTGGATAATATTGGTATGAGGTCTTCTATGAAGGTTTGGTAGAATTCTGCACTAAACCCGTCTGGACCTGGGCTCTTTTTGGTTGGGAGACCTTTAATGACTGCTTCTATTTCCTTAGGAGTTATGGGGTTGTTTAACTGGTTTATCTGTTCCTGATTTAACTTCGATACCTGGTATCTGTCTAGGAAATTGTCCATTTCCTGAAGATTTTCAAATTTTGTTGAATATAGGTTTTTATAGTAAGATCTGATGATTTTTTGAATTTCCTCTGAATCTGTAGTTATGTCTCCCTTTTCATTTCTGATTTTGTTAATTTGGACGCACTCTCTGTGTCCTCTCGTTAGTCTGGCTAAGGGTTTATCTATCTTGTTGATTTTCTCAAAGAACCAACTTTTGGTTCTGTTGATTCTTTCTATGGTCCTTTTTGTTTCTACTTGGTTGATTTCAGCTCTGAGTTTGATTATTTCCTGCCTTCTACTCCTCCTGGGTGTATTTGCTTCTTTTTGTTCTAGAGCTTTTAGGTGTGCTGTCAAGCTGCTGACATATGCTCTTTCCTGTTACTTTCTGCAGGCACTCAGCGCTATGAGTTTTCCTCTTAGCACAGCTTTCATTGTGTCCCATAAGTTTGGGTGTGTTGTATCTTCATTTTCATTAAATTCTAAAAAGTTTTTAATTTCTTTCTTTATTTCTTCCTTGACCAGGTTATCATTGAGTAGAGCATTGTTCAATTTCCACGTATATGTGGGCATTCTTCCCTTATTGTTATTGAAGACCAGTTTTAGGCCGTGGTGGTCCGATAGCACGCATGGGATTATTTCTATCTTCCTGTACCTGTTGAGGCCCGTTTTTTGACCAATTATATGGTCAATTTTGGAGAAAGTACCATGAGGAGCTGAGAAGAAGGTATATCCTTTTGCTTTAGGATAGAATGTTCTATAAATATCCGTTAAGTCCATTTGGCTCATGACTTCTCTTAGTCTGTCTACATCTCTGTTTAATTTCTGTTTCCATGATCTGTCCATTGATGAGAGTGGGGTGTTGAAATCTCCCACTATTATTGTGTGAGGTGCAATGTGTGTTTTGAGCTTTAGTAAGGTTTCTTTTACATATGTAGGTGCCCTTGTATTTGGGGCATAGATATTTAGGATTGAGAGTTCATCTTGGTTGATTTTTCCTTTGATGAATATGAAGTGTCCTTCCTTATCTTTTTTGATGACTTTTAGTTGGAAATTGATTTTATTTGATATTAGAATGGCTACTCCAGCTTGCTTCTTCTGACCAGTTGCTTGGAAAGTTGTTTTCCAGCCTTTCACTCTGAGGTAGTGTCTGTCTTTGTCTCTGAGGTGTGTTTCCTGTAGGCAGCAGAATGCAGGGTCCTCGTTGCGTATCCAGTTTGTTAATCTATGTCTTTTTATTGGGGAGTTGAGGCCATTGATATTGAGAGATATTAAGGAATAGTGATTATTGCTTCCCGTTATATTCATACTTGGAAGTGAGGTTATGTTTGTGTGCTTTCATTCTCTTTGTTTTGTTGCCAAGACGATTAGTTTCTTGCTTCTTCTAGGGTATAGCTTGCCTCCTTATGTTGGGCTTTACCATTTATTATCCTTTGTAGTGCTGGATTTGTAGAAAGATATTGTGTAAATTTGGTTTTGTCATGGAATATCTTGGTTTCTCCATCAATGTTAATTGAGAGTTTTGCTGGATACAGTAACCTGGGCTGGCATTTGTGTTCTCTTAGGGTCTGTATGACATCAGTCCAGGATCTTCTGGCCTTCATAGTTTCTGGCGAGAAGTCTGGTGTGATTCTGATAGGTCTCCCTTTATATGTTACTTGACCTTTTTCCCTTACTGCTTTTAATATTCTTTCTTTATTTTGTGCGTTTGGTGTTTTGACAATTATGTGACGGGAGGTGTTTCTTTTCTGGTCCAATCTATTTGGAGTTCTGTAGGCTTCTTGTATGTCTATGGGTATCTCTTTTTTTAGGTTAGGGAAGTTTTCTTCTATGATTTTGTTGAAGATATGTACTGGTCCTTTGAGCTGGGAGTCTTCACTCTCTTCTATACCTATTATCCTTAGGTTTGATCTTCTCATTGAGTCCTGGATTTCCTGTATGTTTTGGACCAGTAGCTTTTTCTGCTTTACATTATCTTTGACAGTTGAGTCAATGATTTCTATGGAATCTTCTGCTCCTGAGATTCTCTCTTCCATCTCTTGTATTCTGTTGGTGAAGCTTGTATCTACAGCTCCTTGTCTCTTCTTTTGGTTTTCTATATCCAGGGTTGTTTCCATGTGTTCTTTCTTGATTGCTTCTATTTCCATTTTTAATTCCTTCAACTGTTTGATTGTGTTTTCCTGGAATTCTTTCAGGGATTTTTGTGTCTCCTCTGTATGGGCTTCTACTTGTTTATTTATGTTTTCCTGGAATTCTTTCAGGCATTTTTGTGATTCCTCTCTGTAGGCTTCTACTTATTCTCTAAGGGAGTTCTTCACGTCTTTCTTGAAGTCCTCCAGCATCATGATCAAAAATGATTTTGAAACTAGATCTTGCTTTTCTGGTGTGTTTGGATATTCCATGTTTGTTTTGATGGGAGAATTGGGCTCCGATGGTGCCATGTAGTCTTGGTTTCTGTTGCTTGGGTTCCTGCGCTTGCCTCTCGCCATCAGATTATCTCTAGTGTTACTTTGTTCTGCTATTTCTGACAGTGGCTAGACTGTCCTATAAGCCTGTGTGTCAGGAGTGCTGTAGACCTGTTTTTCTCTCTTTCAGTCAGTTATGGGGACAGAGTGTTCTGCTTTCGGGCGTGTAGTTTTCCCTCTCTACAGCTCTTCAGCTGTTCCTGTGGGCCTGTGTCTTGAGTTCACCAGGCAGCTTTCTTGCAGCAGAAAATTTGGTCTTACCTGTGGTCCCGAGGCTCAAGTTCGCTCGTGGGGTGCTGCCCACGGGCTCTCTGCAGCGGCAGCACCCAGGATGCGCCATTACACTTCTTTACTGTCACTGTCACCCCTAGGAAAGAGCAGTTGTCAAGAATATGACTTGGAGAAAACAATTGCCATAGTATTTGGAGGAGATGATAAAGTCATGAGACTTCTTGGGTCTCTCTACTGTATGACTCAGATACCCGAGTAAATCAGTTGGGAGATTTTTATTAAAAGTTACTTAAAATTGTAATAGCAATTACATTCAAATTCCAGTTTAGTATATCTTTTAAAGGTCTATGCTATACAACCCTGGGTCAGAGACTCTCAAACTTTAATGAATTTACAAATTACCTGAGGACCCTATTAAAATAAAAATTCTGATCCTAAACACCTGACACACCTCTGGCAAAACATCCCCATCTTGACTATGTATGAAGAACACGTCTCTCATAGCTGCCCATGGACTTCCCACGAGGAAGCTGATATGGCCGTTTTTTCTTCCTGTTCAATTTTCTGCAGTAGCTAGTCTAATATGGGAATCATAAGACTGCATGTGGCACTTTTTCTTCTTTGTTTAGGTGTTCTGTTTCTCCATCAGGAGTTAGCATGTAGCAACTACAACTTGATACACAGATACCTGCATTGCCTACTAATGAAGAGAATTTTCCTCTTTGATGGAATGCTTTCACCCTTGCATGCTCACGAGGATTCTAGAAAGTAGCCTCTGGCAGCTAAGAGTGCTAGCATCCCCATGAAACTAAATAAGACACAAGGATTTCCATTCAGGTCCTCCCCTCAGAGATATGATGACCTAGGAATCCAGAACATGTCCCTGAAGCTTTAGTTTTTCAGCTCCTAAAATGACTTGCACATCCAGTTGTTGTTGCAAACAGTACAGAGAAGAGAGAGACAGAGGCTTCTTCTAACTTGGACAAGGCAAGTCTCGATACTTTAAACTGATACTTTAAACTGTTTCTATCACTGGGAGTTCTTTTTCTCTGATAGTATTTTTATAGGGAGAGAAAAAAAAGCATACCAGGGCAAGTGGGCAAGTTAAAATCGGCCCTGAGGTTGCAGACTGATACAACCATTCTGGAAATCAGTCTGGAGGTTCCTCAGAAAATTGGACATTGAACTGCCTGAGGATCCAGCTATACCTCTCTTGGGCATATACCCAAAAAATGCCCCAACATATAAAAAAGACACGTGCTCCACTATGTTCATTGCAGCCTTATTTATAATAGCCAGAAGCTGGAAAGAACCCAGATGCCCTTCAACAGAGGAATGGATACAGAAAATGTGGTACATCTACACAATGGAATATTACTCAGCTATCAAAAACAATGACTTTATGAAATTCGTAGGCAAATGGTTGGAACTGGAAAATATCATCCTGAGTGAGCTAACCCAATCACAGAAAGACACACATGGTATGCACTCATTGATAAGTGGCTATTAGCCCAAATGCTTGAATTACCCTAGATGCCTAGAACAAATGAAACTCAAGACAGATGATCAAAATGTGAACGCTTCACTCCTTCTTTAAAAGGGGAACAAGAATACCCTTGGCAGGGAATAGAGAGGCAAAGATTAAAACAGAGACTGAAGGAACACCTTCAGAGCCTGCCCCACATGTGGCCCATGCATATACAGCCACCCAATTAGACAAGATGGATGAAGCAAAGAAGTGCAGGCCGATAGGAGCCGGATGTAGATCGCTCCTGAGAGACACAGCCAGAATACAGCAAATACAGAGGCGAATGCCAGCAGCAAACCACTGAACTGAGAATAGGTCCCCCGTTGAAGGAATCAGAGAAAGAACTGGAAGAGCTTGAAGGAGCTCGAGACCCCATATGTACAACAATGCCAAGCAACCAGAGCTTCCAGGGACTAAGCCACTACCCAAAGACTAAACATGGACTGACCCTGGACTCTGACCTCATAGGTAGCAATGAATATCCTAGTAAGAGCACCAGTGGAAGGGGAAGCCCTGGGTCCTGCTAAGACTGAACCCCCAGTGAACTAGTCTATGGGGGGAGGGCGGCAATGGGGGGAGGGTTGGGAGGGGAACACCCATAAGGAAGGGGAGGGGGGAGGGGAATGTTTGCCCGGAAACCGGGAAAGGGAATAACACTCGAAATGTAAATAAGAAATACTCAAGTTAATAATAAAAAAAAAAAATCGGCCCTGAGAAGAATGCAGGTGCATCCTGTGATTACAAAAGTATTAATGACTCAGAAAGAGAAAACTAGACATTTCTAATGACCTGAATGCTTATTGACAAAACAGTTCACACCTAGAACTGATTGTCTACTGGATGTCTGGACCAAATTACTGAAGCATTAAAGCTGGATCATTGCTCACTTGTTCCCAGGCCCCAGCATGAGTAATTACTGTGGTTCATAGCACAGTCCAGGACACCATTTCAATACCAGCTTGGAAAAGAATTGTTTGAATTTCGATGTCCATGAAATATGTGCTTGCATGTGTTAACAGAAATGTCTTTATCATATGGGAGTATCAGCATTAAGCATGACTAGCCTTCTGTTCTTTATTTGATTTTGATTTGAGGTTTTGCCCTCAAATCAGGTTCACTATCAAGACAGCATGTCTTGCCTAGCTTCGTGTGAGATTTATCACACACAAACCATAAGGAAGGCTGTATTTGAGTATCCATTGCAATATGTATAATTTTCCCAAACTTAGGAGCTTTAACAACAAGCACTTATTATCACAAAGGCTCTTAGCACCTACTCTAGTTTTGGGATTTCACAAGGTACCAGTCATCTCTAGGCTCGATGAGCAAAGATCACTTCCTCCATTTGTTTGAGATTGTTAGCAGACTCACTTCCTGCTTCTGCCCCTCATGAGTTCTTCCATTATGATTCCTTGCTACATAACACTTCTCCGGGGAGCATCCCTTAATGTGCAGCTTCTTTTATTAGAGGACATAAAGAAGGGAGCAGGGCAGAATGGTGATTAAGCTAAAATCACAGTTCTTTGTAACCTTCTCAAAAAAAAATGGCAGCCAGTCTGGTCCTTCAAGGTAAGTCAGTGGATCCAACTACACTCAGGGGGAAGAATGCTGGGAAACTGGCATCTCTGTGAGCCAGGTCTGGGTGCCTATGACTAATTAAAACTCCACAAGTGACACTGGCCAAAACTTATAGTTAAATCTAGAATTTTAAGTGGTTTCATAAAGCAAATAATAATTAAAAGCAAAATGCTTCTCAGACAGTGTAAGAGATAGAATGCCCATTCAAGCTCCCAGCCCAGGGGCAGGTAGAATAGGTGAAGTCCTGTCCAATAGAAGAGCCTGCTTATGAGTTACTGCTTTCTCCTTCTCTGACTTTAACTTCTCAAATACCATCCACCCTTCCATATATTGCCCATATAATTCTCTCTCTTTGGAATTTAAAACATTCCCTCCACTGTACACATAAATATAAACAATGCCCTTGAAGTAAGACCTAGTGAGAAAGCACAATTATCTTTAGTTTTATACAGCAGCAGGTGCTTGGGGTCTGCTATATAAAATGAGTACAATGCACCCTATTTTTGTTATGGCAGCTTTGTTTTAAGACTCTGTGTTAGTTGTGCATTTCTTTGAGAATCACAGATAATTGTTCTCTCCCATCGAAATCTCTGTCATATCTTTTCTGTCACCATGAAATACAGCTCTAAACCAGTCTGTTGTAGGTTTCTGAGCTTAACCACATAGCTCACATTGCTTCTGTCACCAGTTGTTTATTCAATATCTCGCACGTAGAATCATCTTTATGTCGAAGTGCATTCGCGTGTGTTCTTTTGCAACAAAGGTTTGCTTGGAGACCTGCCCTACCCCCTGAACATAACCTAAGGTTGCAATGGATGTAAAAGTTAAAAATTCAGAAGCAACAAAAGTCTACATGAAATTTTTTGGTGTCCTGAGGAATAAGTGTGTTGATGAGAGACACGATGGTGGCTTATTTATTACCAAGAAATCATGGGTAAAGCTGAATTGTATTCTAAGGGAGAGAGAAAAGATATGTGGCCTAAGTAGAAGTCAAGGAATTGAACAATGTGCAGGAAGACCTACAAAATCAGTTGCTGATGTGAAGGGAAGGGGTACTAGCCATGCTGTCTCTGACAGCAGAATAGTCTGGAGCCAGCTTATGAATTAACCAGAGTAAAACAAAAAAGTTAATTCAGCTGTTCTAACAATAACAAAATTCCAAAGAAAGTTGATTTTCTCTTTAAAAAGGTGAAGAAGATCAAATGTCTTAAAATTGCTTTCTAAAGCATGTAATCCAATTCTGATAAAGCACTGTTGCTCCTAAGCACAGTTATGCTCCAGAGTTGTCTAAATATCTCTGATGTCAATAATGAAAACACCTATGGGCTGAATGGGGTATTGGGGCCTCGAAGCCAGGTACAGGCTGGCCTCTGGTCTTTGGCCTGCAGCATCCCAGAGAGGCTGATCTGATCCATGGAGCAGGCAGGGAGCTGGCTTGGCTCGAAGGGGGATCTGGTTCCCTTTACCATGAAACCTAGGGAGGCAAGTGCTTATCCACCTAAGGTTTCCTTATATTCTACTGTCCATTTGCTAATACATCTTCTTGACAGAAGCAGCCTCCCTGTAGTCTTTCTTCATCACTAACTCTAAAGTGACAGGTTAAGGATTATCTTTCCTGTCACTTACCATGAAACACAGCTCTAAACCAGTTTGTTGTATGTTTCTGAGCTTAACCACATAGCTCACAACTGAGTGAATAATCAATCATTCTATGGCTAAATCCATCTGGAACAAATTTGAAGAAGTGACCATGGAGGTTTCTTTTAGACAAGAAAAGAAAGAAAAAACTAAACTGAAACCAGAGTTGATCTTTTCAAAAGTTTTAGAAGAAAAAAGTTATAAAACATATCAGTGACTCCTGCTCCCTTGCCCCAGAACTCACACACACACACACACACACACACACACACACACACACACACACACACACCTGTGAGGTTTATGTAGACTTGTCCCCACTTCATAGTGCACTTAATCATTGAAAGATTATTACAAGAAAGTCCACTCCCTAGAGAATGAAATCTCAGTCCCTCCTAGGGTAAAAAGGAGGTCTATGGTATCTCCAGGTATCTCTATAACCTCATGCTGTTCTTAAATCCCCCCACATGATGGCTTAACTGGAGTTACAAACCCAAAGAGCCTGATTCCAGGTCTTTATTGACTAGATCACTTTTTTCATTTTCTTTTTGTCTTGTTTGTTTGTCTGTTTATTTGTTTGTTTCCTTGTAGACATTAAAGGATAATATCAAAAGTCAAGGGCCTTGATTTTTAAATATGTTATTAATTTTTTGAGAATGTTGTGCAATATGTTTTGATCATATTCAGCATCCCCACCTCTTCCCAGATTCATTCCCCTTTCCTTACACACGTAATTTGTGTACTTTTTTGAAACACATTGAGACAATTTGTGCTGTCTAAATAGTTCTAAATTCATAGCTTTTCACTTGGTGTGGTTAACTTAAGAGAATCCTACATTCTTAGAGACTCCCTCTCCCAGGAGCTAACTATTGCCATCAACTCCTTTGCTAAGGGCAAGGCTAGTGCCCACCTCCATCTGCATGCTGGGACTTGTCTGGCTTGTGCTTGTGCAGGTCTGGTGCATGCTGTCACGCTGCTGAGTTCATATGTGAGACTGCCCTGCTGTGTCCAAAGGACAATGTTTCCCCATAGTTATCCCCTGTCTGAGGTTCCTCTTCTTTTCACTTGGTCTTCTGCAATGACCTCAGAGGCTTGGGAGGAGGGGAGTACTGTATATCTGTTCTGTTTAGAGCTAAGCATTCTACGGTGTCCTATTTGGTTGTGTCATTTTGTTACTCACCATCTACTATCAATAGAGGCTTCTCTAATGAAGGTTGAGAGATCCATTAATCTAGGCGTATAACAGAATTCATTAGAAATTGTTGTAAGACTACGGGACCCTGGTTATTAAAAACTCTATGTTTCTCTGCTATAGGATACATTGGAGTGAAATTTTAAAATATATTTCTGATATGTGCCCCTAAGTCAGTACTATTCATATATCCATTTATTCAGTGTATAGTTTTGTGTTAATAGACTCATGCCCTGTAACATTTGGTTAGCATGTGTTCAAACAGTATCAGCTAACTAGTATCATGCCTTCCTTGAAGGCTTTCCAATCTAACTAGAAAAGTAATCATCATCTACTCTGTAGACCAGGCCAATCTGGAATTCAAGGATCCATCTGCCTCTGCCTCCCAGGTGCTAGGATTAAGGGCGTGTACCACTACCACCCTGCCAAAGTTTTTTTCACCCCACCCCCGCCAAAGTTTTAAGCATTAAATGCCCCAAACGGTTCATCTCAACAAGTCAAGTCAACAAACCTTCTTGAGGGCCTCCTTACCATGTAGGCAATACCAAATAGTAGCAGCAGAGCAGCCCAGAGGTTACTGGCTACTGCAATCAGGTGGCCTGTTTGGACTTTTTAGACAATGGGTGTCATGAAGGATGATCTTGATTAAACAAATGTGGGGGTGATGTGTCGGGGCAGGCTTTTCTGAGAGTACACTCCAGCTGCTACATAGTCCTGATGCCACTTGTTTTGGTAAGAGAGAAGGCAACCTTTGCGAACATAGTAGAAAATGAGACTAAAAAATTCCTAGATGACAGGCTAGGTTGAATATGGTCATAAGAAAAATTTTGATCAAGAAGCGACAATGAAAATACTACCTCCATATAGCTATATAATGGAGAAGAAAAGCCCACATAAATGGTTAAACCTGTTTAAAATGTCCTAATTTTCATTGTGAGATAGAGAAGGCATCAGTCTGATTGATAGGCAAGTGAGTTTCTTCAGAAAGAATTGCATGGCATTCAAGTACTATATACAGATAGGGTAGCAATGCTAGAAGGTGGTATGTTGTATATGGATTATTTTCAGCATCATAATAACTAGCTTGAAACTATTTCTAAGTGCCTTTTGCTATTTTGCATCTGAGTGCTTCTCTTGATCCAGTGATTTCAAACAAGTTAATACAAGGAAAGTGAACAGTATAATATGCCTTAGCGATCTATTTATTCATATGTGTTTTAAAAAGCTACACATTTATAAGATGGTATGATTTCTGTTTCTACACTTCATGAAATAAGTAAGAGCTAACTAACTCTTAAATGATCTTTTGGACAACCAAATGTTAAGTAGTTATTAGCTGTAAAGTCTAAGTAGAGGACTACAGAGCTAGTCTTCAGCTATAAACTCTGCCTAAGCGTGGGCTGTTCACAGCCATTCTGCATTATTTTAACATCAAAGCTGACCTCTTCAAAATGCACTGAATGCAGGCTAGCTCAAATGTAAGGCCTTTGTTACTGTACTAAATTAAAACAAAAGGAAATTTTCCATCTCTTCATCCCCCCCACCACCATTCTCTACCATTCTTCAAATAAGAATGGATAAAGAATAATATTCTTAAGGAAAGAGGAAATCAACAGGTTCCTTGATGTCATCATTCAGTTAAACATTGTCTTTCTTAACAATAATAAATTTTAAATTTCACAGGAAAAAAAAGTATAGTTTAGGTGTAGGGGCAGGGCTGATCTGCCAAGTTCACAAGAATATATGGTTTGTGGGATATTCAAAGGAAATTCCAGCTGAATTTAGATTTCATTTCACTAAATTGTTAGCCCTTGTTCTCTGAAGACTAGTACACAACCTGTTTGCAAAGATGACGGCAGCTAGCACGTCTGCTGCCTAGCCTGTGTAAGCGAGGTCATGCTTGTGCCTTCCCTCTGAGGGTGGAGTCTGCAGAGCTGAGGCCAGCTGTCTGGGTTGCTTTTATCTTTCATATTGGATTTGAGAATGAGATGAGGGAGAGATGGATTTAACCTGGCTTTGTCACAGTTGGGGAAATGTCACCAACCACAGACAAGATCCCTAAACATGTCTTTTAAATGCAACATTATCCACCAAGCCTGAACTGAACTTGGACAAAGCATAGGAGGTACTGAGGAAATAAAGATAAGAGTTTCTGGGGTCTGCCCACAAGGAGCTCCCACGTGGGAGCAGACGATACTTCTCTGTGCCTTTTAACTATTACGTCTCATTCTAGGGACTTCCTAAGGATCGCAACATCAGGGCCTGATCTTAGAAAGTTGTAGGAATCTGATTTTAGAGACTTGGGGGAAATGAGGAAGGAAAAATAAACAATGTTCCAGTCCTAGTAAGAAGCATTTGCTAAGATTGTAAGTTGTTTGGTGCGATTTCAGTGTAGAAGGTGTGAATAGACAGGAGTCAAAGCAGGAAGTGCCCCATGTGTCAAGTTTACAGTTAGGGTTTAATCCTGAAGGTAGGAAAACATGACAGAATGAGTTTCCTTAGAAGTGCACTGTATCCTCTCAGTTCCCAGAAGACTTAGTGCACAAACATAGTGTTAACTTTTAAACTAATTTCTGAATTATAATTTACAACATGGGTACTGACATTGATTCTAAATACTTAGAAATAGTCTTATTTTCCATCTATACTTCTGCTGTATCAAAAATTCAGCACAGATTTCATTCTCCAAACGGCACAGGCATGTCTGTAAGTCTAACTTTTCATCAAACAGTGCAGCAGAGACAAGGGCTCAGGGACACCTTCAGAAGTAAAGTCAGCTTTATGTATCTCCTTGGTAACCAGCAAGTCATTCCCACCATTGCTGATTTTTGTTTCCCCACACAGACCCCAGCTGTAGTTCCTGAAGAAGTTTTTACTACTTGAAGTCTGCTTTGTTAAAGCTTGCAGTAAAACTGACTAAAACACTGATTCGAAAACAGATCTGAAACACACATTTCACATACACCAGGTTGTAACCACTTTACTTGGTTACAACATTATTCTTTAATTATGCAAAATGGAACCATTTATCACAGATACCAGTTAACTATAAAGTACAATGAAAACATTAAGCATTGTTTCTCTTCATTTGTTCATATTATAAAAATATTAGGATGAGTACATCAAATCCAGTGGAGAGCATAATTGCTAGTTTCAACTTGTGGAGGCTATAAAATTACATGTCACTGGTAGGTGCCTGGGGCTATAAAGCCAAAGTTACCTAATGGACATTGCCAGAGTTTATTGGTCAACATAAAACTAATGTAGAGGCTTAGGCAAGATAAGGTGCCATGAGCCAATTGCCTCTTCTTCCTTACTATGGCTTTAATTAAAAATGACGTGAAGAACAGTCAGTAAGAGCTTCACCAAAGTAGTTCAAGATCATGACTGCTCTATCTTAAGAAGAAAGGTTATGGCTCCACCTATCCAAGGCCAGTTAAACAACGAGGATGTCACATTGGTCAAAGGAATCTTAGAAAAGAAGCATAAGGAAGGTTGACAGGAGCTGACCCTGAAGTGGACTTTATCCTGGTGAGGTAGAGGGCTGGAGGAAGGCCCGCTGACAGAGATAGGCAAGAGCGTATTACACATGGCTGACCATGGGTGGTATGGAGAGTTGTGTAAGATGCACTGCTGAGCCATTTTACACAGGGAGCCACCCAAAATGTCTCTGAAGGTTTGGGGCAATTGTGCAGAACTATCGAAACCTTTTCACTATTTAAATACATAGTCAGAGCCAGGCCTGGGGATCCGAGAAGGCCTGGCAGCTTTAGCCTCACTAGGAAGGTGAAGATAGCAGGGGAATGTGGGCAAGGGAAAGGCAACTACAAACAGCTGTCCAAGAAGAGGTACCCACGCCTGTCATCGCCCTCACGGAGGAAGTCAGTCAGAGCCTTCTAATTAGAGCAGTGATCTCAAAAGTAATGGGAAAAAACAAATGTTAAACTGAAATGTAGGGCTAGTCACCTTCAGTTCTCTTACTTGCATCTTTAATATGGGAACAAGACAAGATACATGAATGCAAGTGAATCTCCTCACATTGGTGTCCAAAAGCAAACAAAAATTAACTTTCCCAAAAAGTACTTCTTGGACTTCTTAGTGTCGTGACGTTTGTCTGTTACCTGTAAACATCTCAGAACCTGAAATCAGCTGTCAGTCAAACCACCCTGTGTGCTGGCCCAAATGCTTTATACTATGGTTGTTTTGAAACTCCTCTTTGGAGACTTAGCCCGCAAATCTAAACCATTCATTTTCCTTAGGGGGAAAAATACAAAAACCTCACCTTGCTTTTATATGTAGATATTTTAGTGTTATTGGAATGTATTTTTCATTTATCCTCTAGTTCTGAGTTATAATTTTGTAACTGCCTTGGAAGACAGTGACTATAATTTCCTTAACATAATTAAATAAATAAAAGTTACCACTCATATTTCTATTTTTTTATCTTTTTAATAGCTGGAACGTACACATATGATAGTACTGTCTTTGATATATTTCAGTACTATCCAGAGCTCTGCTTGGCATTGTCTGCTATGCAGCTCTTTATAAATACTAATACCTCATTGTCATATAGCTATGAATTCCAGTTTCCTCAATGAGAAATAAATATGAGAAAGTCTAACTTTAGCCATTCTTGTACCCATTCATCTGGAATATGTCAAAAGGAGAGAATGTCATGGAGGGATTGCTGGTCCTCCTGATCAGGCTTCAGCTATGGTGGGCCATATTCAAAACATGAATATGCAATAAAATGAAAATAGGATGTTTAATTATGTGCAATTTAGTGTGAAAATTGTTAGAAATCATGATACTTGCAGATTCCCTTCAATCTATATCCTTGATCCACTGTCAACTTTTAATCTTTGTATAGAAAGAGATTTAGTATTATTTTTAACTATTATTTCAATTAATTTTCAAAATAAGATTATGAAATTGGTATTATCTCTTCTTGGTAGATGTGGCAATGAGACTTGGAAAGGTCAAATAAGTTTTTGAGGATACAAAATAATACTGTAACTCTGTTTAGATTTGAGACCGGTGGGATTGTAAACCTCATGGCCTTGGTCTGGGGTGATGACATGATGCAGTGAGTGCTTGCTGCATGAGGTTAGATCCCAAGCACTCAGATTCCAGTCAGAAGCACCCCAGTACTCTGCACAAGGGGAAACAGATCCCATGGGTTTCTCTTGGCCAGCCAATCTAGCTGAAATGGGGAACTCCAGGTTCAGTGAGAGACCATGTCTCAAAAAATAGAGAGAGACGGGGCAGGGAGTGGCATATAACATTGACCCTCAGCCTCTATAGGTACATGTATTGGTGAGCATACCTACACACATGGATGTATTCACCTATATGAACGTGTGTACATACATAGAACATACATGCATAACACACATACACACAAAAGGAAGAGGAAACTGTAATCCTCACTCTTCTGTCTCAATCATATTTCTGACAATGAGCTACATTGGAAAAAAGTTATTCTGCAATTCTTAAACTTTAGACAGTTGCTCCTTTGAACTTTATTTATGTGAGTTATACATAAGCATTTTGTTCTAAGCAACTGTGATAAAATGCCATCTCAAATAAGAGAATTTAGGACTTAAAATACTAGCACTGAGAGAGCAACTTGGCTACTCTACTTCAAACAATAAAGAAATCAGTGACTGACAGTCACTGACAGGGGACCTCCACATACCTTTCTGGCAGCCTCACCATCATTTACATTAACCACATGTGTGCCTGAAGCCAACAACGATCATTTAACAGTTTCCACAAATAAAGTATGACATTCCTAGGGTGAAATAATCCTAAGGTAATTCTTAAATTAACAATATGAATTGCTCAGATTTTCCATTTTCTTTCATATTTGTGTAATATGTATACTATATATATGTGCCACATACAGCAACTACTAAAGTAAGAGAGCCAAAAACACACAGGTTTCTTTTCAACTGTGTTTACTCATGCCAAGAAATTCCCTCAGATCCTGGATTACTTAGCATCTACCTTTAACACGTCTACCACGTGACTGGCATAGCTCCATCTGTCTTTGTACTTTGCCAACTGAGAAATCCTGTATGGTACATGTCTCCCCAGGAGATTTTCTCCAGTTTACATTGTCAAGCATACATTCAGCTACTCTAAAGTCCTGGCAAATAGGTAACGTCTCCAGTGTACAGTAGTGCATTTAAACATCAAAGGCTCGTTATTTAACAACTCATCTCTCTTCCCTAGAAAGACCAGGTTCATTTCAGACTCCCCTTTGATTCAATCCATTATAGAAAAGAGGGAGAAAGTCCGATGAGAAATGAAGAAGGAGAGAAGAGGGAAAAAAGAGCTACGACCCTGAGCCCAGTGAAGCAAGAACAAGTGTTTGAAGCCAACATTGGTCTTTAGAGAGGGGAGATGAGATTAGAGCTGGGAAACAGTACCCAAGAACTTATCAAAGAAACCACTATTTCAGAATTGAAAGATAGCTCAGCGAATAATACATACTAGAAAACTCACTACTCCCAACAAGGAGATATAGATGAAAGGCCTCCGGTTTATTAAAAAGTTCAAAGATCATTTTATATGTTGGTTGGCAGAAATCTTTAAACTCAGAATTCCCACAGGGTCAGCAGCTTTATTGAACAGAATTTTCCCTTGTCCCATATTGCCTTTACACTCTTTCAATTGGTACTTAAAAGTTGCTCAAACTTTCAGTACAGTCACAGCATTTTGACACAAAGAGGGGAGGGATCCCACAACCTATGTCAATACAATTTATTGGAAAATTAAATGTAAGTATATAGAATGGTAACTCAGGGAAAATGGTAATAGTTGAATGGTCCTTTGTGAAATAAAAGTTGGGAGTTGCTCACGTTTAATATTTTGATCACTAAGTAATCTCATGCCTTGACATCATAAAGAATAAAGAGTCCTCCTTTCTGAGAAAGCCTTAGTACCTGACAGAGAGCAAAATGTCTAAGACACACGAACTGCTTTTCTGCTCAAGGAGAAAACAGGGCTGTGAGACAATAATGTTCCTTGGTATGTTTTATTAAGTTTGTCAGATGTCACAGGATAAATGACAGATGTTAACTTCTCAACTATACAAAGGCACACATATATGTGATATGAGGTAATGAATGAGTTAATGTGTGAATGCTTAGTCCTGCTGAAATCTTATACATTACAACTGAGATAAAGGCAGTGTTCATTTTTCCATATTTTTTGTTAAGCTTAAAGGAAAAGTTATTTTCACAATACAAGGAGACCCACCAACAAGATTAAAAAGTTATCTCCATTGCAACATTTGCATGATTGTTGTCTTTATGCAGGTGAGGGCAAGGACAAGATAAACCAAGGCCTGTAATTGGGCAGTGAAAAAGTAAGGCGGGGACAGAGTTTTTGTAAGGTGGGAGAGAGAGAAAGAGAAAAAAAGAACCAATTTGGAGGCAGAGAAGGACGACAATATTGGCATGGCCCTTAAACGGCCACAGGTAGTTATGAATGTTTCTTAAGGGATGGGTTTTTATAGGACTTGTCTAATCTAGGTGGGTAGTTTATATCATTATCAATTGGTTGTGAGTTTATTGTGTAGACGTTTAGTGGAGTTTGAATTTACTGATATGAATCTGATTGCTAAATTACAAGCTTACTGAGTTTTGATTTTAATGGGTTACTGGGAGTTGAGTCTATAACCACGGGGAGCAGATGCAGGGAATGTGAGCAGAATCCGAAGCAAGAGAAGAGCCGCAAGAAAGGTGATGTCTGTTTGAAACTGGCATGCCATCGACCCGCCTTGGAAACTAGATGGATCTCAGAGAGGAGCTGTCTGCAACATGGGATGGAGATTGGGAGCTTAGCTCGTGGCCCACCAGTGCCAGCCATAGCGCAGGATGGTAGAGATTCTTTATTAATATTTACCGCAACACACCAGAGATGGGAAATTCATTACTTCCACATACGTCAAGGCATCGAATAACTGTACCACCTTTTTCTTGAATGCTAAACTAAACTCTAGCTTCCTTAAATTTCTTCTCACTACTTTTAACTCAGTCTTTGGAAGTGGTATGGTCCAAATAGTATCTTCTTTCCTCTAAATGGCCTTTCAAATGCTAAAGTCTACTCTGAGCCAACTGTGACTCTTATGGGTTGAGCACAGAGAAAAAACTAAAGAGCAGTGGGGGCTGGTTTGGAGGTGGACTGCTGGTTCTCACAGCTTTGGACGTCATTCAGCTTGCAGTAGTCTCCACTGTCACTTTCACTACTTTCTCTAAGACCCGAGAGGGTTAGAAATGGCCCCCTCTTTTCCAAAACAAGAGCTGTTCTAGTTTTGCTGCTGTGGTCCTTGTCTTTTGTTTCAGCTTCTTCTCTGTGGTAGTTTGAGAACAGCGTGTGCCGTCAGTGCTCACCACTTAGCTATTCCCACTGGGAAACGTAGTCTCTATATTAAATCTCTTAGAAATTAATTTAGACTCATCCATGACTACTTTCTTTTAATGTTCTCAAAGTACATAAAAAGGCTTTGTATTCCATACAACAGTATTCGTTTTTAAAAGTTTTAGTCATGTTACTCTTGCTTTCTCTTCATTTCTGAATAATTTTTGTTGACTCTTTCATTTTCTGAGAGAAGTATACTAAAATCTTACCAATATTATGTTTTGTTATTTTTTTACCCTAATCTTTTACTTTATTTATGATTAAATTCATTTAAGACAGTTTCCATATTTCTCTAAAACTTTTGTTGTTAGTACTATTTCCAATTTATTCCTTAGTGAGTTTTCCCTTTAAGGTCAATTTCATCCAATATTAAAATTACAAAGCTAAACTTTTTTTGCTATTATTTGTATAGTACATTTTATGTCTCTTGTTTTAATATCCAAACCCTTACAGTTAAATTGTATTAATTGAACAGTGTTCTCATGTTCTTTAATTAACTGACAATTTTAAAATCATTTTATTGTTTCTATTATTGTATGTGTATAGTATGAGCAACATGATGTAAACACTGTAAGCTCGGTTCTCTCTTCCACCTCTAGGTGGTTCTAGAAATTGAACTCATCTCAGCAGCTTTCAAAGCAAACCTTTTTTACTACTGAACCGTCTATCTGCTCAATTGTTGTTGTTTTTCTATTCATTGTACCTACAAATACATGTAAAACTCAGACAACTGTCCTACTATCTGCTGTCTACAGCTCTTGCACATATCAACTTATCTTTTTTCTCTTTTTTGCCTTCTCTTTAATTGACACAGTATTTTCTATGTTCTATTTTCCCATCAATCAATCCCAAGTTTCATGTTATTACTGTGCCTTTATGTTTCTCCTGGAGATTGTTTAAATATGCATCCTGACTTATCAAAATTCAAAGTAAATTGGAAGTTTTAACCTTTCTGAAACAGTGAACATATCTTAAAATACAGAAGAAAAATATTTGGGTTCCACCTACCCTATTGCCAATCCACATCCATTTTAAAATATTTTAAATATATACGGTATGTGTGTGTGTTCATGTGTGTTGGTATCCGTATGTGTGAGTCTTCCCCCCAAGCATGGAAGATCTCAGACGTCAGTCTTTGTCTTCCTTCTGCTTTGAGGATTTCATGTTGCTTACCACAGTGAAAGTCAGACTGGCTGGCTCCTGAGCTTCGGGGACTTCTCCTGTCTCTGTATCTCAGCTTACCACAGTCCCACTGAGAGGACAGGTATGACTACTACTTTAATCTGGCTTTAATCTGGCTTTAATCCAGGGACCCAAGCTCTGGTTCTCACGCCTTCCTAACAAGAAATTTCTCCCCTGAGCCATCTCCCCATACTCTCCATCCATCTATTTTAAATATCTTATAAGCCACATACATTCTGTATATTTTACTTTTAAACATCTTATGCCTCTGAAAAACTAACTATTATTTTCTACAACCATTATCCACTTCAATTTACCCACATATCTATCCTCTACTACTCTTTATTCTGAAGAATTCTGAATTTATACAAGAAATACAGAGAAGTAGTTGCAATATTTTTGAGTCTAGAACCCCTAACTCTTTACCTTAGCACTTTTGAAAGCACTTTACCTTAGTTACATTTGAAAGTCAGAAAAATATATAAGGAATACTGTGTATAAATATATCTAATGAAGTGGTCAGGAAAGTATAATCAATAAGGTATCATGCTCTGAAAACAAGAGTCACAAATGAGAACTTTTAAAAAGCAAATGTTAGGCTTTTAATGAGTTGGAGACATAATGCCAAGTTACATTCACCATTTGGTAGTGTGCTTAGCAGGAACAAAATCTACCTAATGTTGAATGAACAAGAATGCAACTGGTCTCATATAATTAGGAGGTCACAAGGCCATGCTTGTTATTACTGGCATTGCCATAACCAGAAGCTGTGTGACTCCAAGTGATGGTTTACCTGAAGGAATAAGCCAGGAATGTGTGTGCTTTTGGTTGGGGGAACCGAGTAATCCCAGCTGTAAGGCCTCCAGGAAGGAGACCAAAACTCAAGTCACATTGCTCATGGTGGATTCAGTAGGCTCAGGAAGTGGAGTTGATCTCCATTCAGCTTATTGCTCTCCAGAGTTTGACTTGGGGGCCTATCTATGATATGATGTGTTTATATCCAGTTGGAGACACTAGCAAAACACAACTGAATATAAACATATCACGTCATAGATAGGATCATAATCACTCCCAAAGAATATCCGTTTTTAAACAGATAACCGACCTGTATAGATAAACTTGAGTTGTCACACAAGAGGATTTTTATTCCTAGTACTGAGCTACCCAAAAGCAAAGACTGATAGCATTGCTTATTTCAAAATAGTTATGCTCCCCAATGTTACATTTGGATCAATGGGCACAGAATCCCCTATTCTAGGGCATCTTTCCCCAAACATATTTGGTGAGTAATTATGTTTGAGAAAAAAATAAAAGAGCTTATCTGGCAATGATACATTCACACACAGGCCTGAAAATACCTCAGTATTGCAAAATTTATCTGTAGAAAATGTTGCTTTAATGCTCTGGGTGTGGTTTGCTGCACTTTGCCAGTGTACAAAGGGCACTAAAGAATGAACATGAGAGCCTTTGTTTTCTCGCTACTCTTCCATTTCAGCCTGTGACTCAATGAATACATTTGCTTTGTGAGTTTTACAGATAAAACAGATTCAACATTCATGTGAACCAGTTGGTTTTCTTCCCCCATTTATTAATGATATGCTGAACCCCATCTAATCAGCTTGTACATGAAATCTCTTATTCCATGCACATGTTGGTGAGCAAGGGTCTGTCTTCAGTGAAAATCCATCCCACTGTTGAAGGATCAGCCCCAATACATGTATCGTGTTCTTTTCAACATAGAAACAATATATCACAAAGTTCTACAGGTCACTAAGTTTGGTCACCTTCTAAAACAAAGACTGAACCATCAAGAGGGCAAAAAGCTGATTTTGATGATGTTTTTGTTTATCATTTAAGGCACACCAATTTGTTACCTATGTTTTGCCAGAATTGATAAGAATCTAGAACTATAAATCTACTCTGGCCATAACGATGACAGTTCTCCTCTATCAGTAAATATCTTTTTTTCTCTACTAGAATTGCTTTCCTCGGGTAAATTCTAGCTGAGATTTCCAGAAGGGTAAAAAGCTAACTGGAACTGGGCATTTTGCCCAAATAAATCTGATCCTAGCTCTATAAACGAAGCAAAAGGGAACCAGAAAATCTTTGACAAAAACTGTTGATAACTGACTAAAAATTGGGAAAGGAAACAGAAAACACAGAAAGCTAGAAACTTAAGAGTCTTTAAGCAGAAGAAACCCAGGGAAGAACCCAATTATGACATAATTAACATAATTTTTCTCTAATCCTGAGGAAAGAATTAAAATATATGTGACGGTAGAACACCCTTTGCTCTCCACAACTCCTAAGTGAGAAGTCTCTGACCAACTAAATTACAGAAGGAAAAAGGAAACCTTGGATGGAGCTGAACCTCCCTCAGGTTTTAGTAACACCAGGAAGCTGACTCTACATCTGTACAATACTCCCTTCTCACATGTTAACTGCAGGTCCTAGGACCATCTGTTTCATGAAACTCCTTGGAGTAAGTCAGACCTTTCTGAATCCAACTTCTTCAATAATATCTTCCCATATAGCAAAGCATGTGTGTACTTTATGCCAATCTATTTTAAGATTTTAAGAAATATCTATAGAAAGCTGTATTATTCATTTCCTCTGGGTAGATTTCAATCATCTAATGGCTTACCAAGATTGTAATTACAAGTAGCCACTTTTAATAAAGCAGAGAGGAAACACAATGTCCTCAGATCTTGTGGAGATTTTCCTATCTTCTAGGATAATGTTGAAAATAAAACCAATCCTCCAAATTCTTAAAGCCCTTATCCAATCAACTCCTCTTACTGAAAAGATTTACTGACTCCCTTCCTCCTTTTTGTGTGTTTACTGATAGCCTACAGTGCCTTCTTCAAAAGTAGTTGGGAGTCATTTCTTAAACTAAAGCAGCACAAACCCAGTGACCTGAAATGGTACTACTGAGCTCTCAAACTGCAGGTTACCCTTGCCCATAAAGCACAATGAAGTGACTCCATGTCGTGGTAAGTTATCAAATTATGGAAAGAACATTGCAGAGATTAAAATGTTGCATAAGAGAAAGGGGGAAGCATGAGTCAGGGATTTGGAAACTATGAGTCAGAATACAGGGAAGGAGCCAAACCCAGAGAACAAAGACCTAAAGGCCTAAGCAAGAGCCTAAGGGACACCAGTGAATGGACACCATCCCTATATTAGCTATGCAACAATATCAGATTTGCAGGGCCACTGACTGGGGGCCAGCCTGATAGAGAACTCACCAAAGATTATTATACTGGATTATTTAAAGCATCAAGAAAAGGGAGAGCTACAATTTTATAAACCACAAAGAAGGAGATGTAGACGTGTGTGTGTGTGTGTGTGTGTGTGTGTGTGTGTATGAAAATCACTAAATAATGCCCTTAGCTATTATCAATACTTCAGAGTGATTAAAAGTGTTGTAGGATTTTAGGAAGTCCATTCTTTAAGAGATATTTGCTATGGTGTTCAATACAAACCCTCTAATTTTACATTCAAATCTTTGAATTTTGCTAATTTATGAGCAGAGTTTGCTAAACACAACACCAGGTTTCTCACATACATCCCCTGGAGCCATGCTGACTTCAGAACTCTTGCCATTCTCTGCAGTCCCTGGGTCTCTTTCTGTGGGGCCTGGCTTCTAAGAGTCAGCTTTCTCCCCCCACCAGCTTGTCACCTTCAAATTGCCCCTCAGAACCTGCCCCCTCTGCAAAGCTTCTGCTCACTCTGAGTGAGGCAGTCAGTTCATGAAACTCCTGTGACTTGGTTAACTGCTCTACCTTGTTCCCAGTCAGAGGCAAATTGTTGATTCTGCTGTTCTCCTCAGGCCTTACCTTTTATTCTGGCTTGTGAGTTTTACTTTCATAATCTAAAACACTGGTCCCACTCTCTGTGAACTCTGAAAACCAATTCCTAGGAAACAGTAATGATTCATTCATCCATTATTTGGGTAAACATTTACTGAAAACTCATTCCATTTCGTGCACTACAGGAAGCAGGAAAAAAATGAGCTTAACTGTCAAGAACAAATAATAGATAATTAAAAACAAAAACAAAAAATCCTTTCCCCAGAGTACTTGTTCCTAGATTCTCAAGAAAACATGGCTGACCTGCGTCATTTTCCTGTCAAATAAAGCAAGGCATTGCCCACACAGATGTAGGAAATTAATTTTACCTAGGCAAAGGCAATGACTGTGCTGCAGTAGCTTAGTGAGCAACGGCTCACACCGCACCTTCTGATAATAGAAAGAGAAGCACATGTAAGTAGAAAAGGTGCACAAGAGAGTTTATAGAGTTTATAGATATATAGTGTCTTAATATGACTTTGTGTGGGTGTATAAACTAGCAATAATGGGTCTTCAAAATTGTGGCATTTAAATAGATACTGTAAGTAAAGACAGCACACGGACATTCAGTCCGTTGATATTCTTATACAGTAAACAACCTGCTAAATGTGGGGGCTCCGGAGAATGACTAGTCTATACTGTAGTCAGACCAGCTATAAACAGAAAGGTAGATGAAGCTGCTTTTAGCATTTATAAGTTCTGGTGAGCAGAAAGTGTCTCTCACCGGTTAATGGCCACTTACTAGTGGTGGCGGTGCATCCCATCTCAGCTTTCTTTTGCTTTAGGTAAAGAAGAGAAAACAATGTAGTTGGAGTGGCAGTAGTGGTAGAATTTGGGGCTCTGCTTTTATTAAATTACTGTAACTCACCAAATATTTTTGTTAAATAATTCCTTTTAGAAGCTAAATAGAGCAGACTTTTAGGAAGGAGCTGTGCAGGTTTGTATGCTCAAACCCTATTTAGTGATAAATTGATCCCAGTGGAAATATTAGTCTGTTTATCAAAAACCCTCCAAACAAATGATGGGAAAGTAGGAAGGAAATTGCAGGAACATGATTGGGTGGAGGCAGTGTGCATAAAGTGGTTGCAAAAAGAAAAGCCTCGGTCACTGGCCAGGCCTCCTGCATCAGTGCCAAGCAGCCCAAGTCCTTGATCTCCAGCCAGCGCCTCAGCTGAATCTATCAGGGTTGTATCTCTCAGGGCTGTTATCACTGCAAATGTTGGCAAATGTTCCTGACATAAAACAATAGGAATTCTGCTGTCATTTCTGCACTAGCGAGTTATAAAGCTCCAAAGAATCCCCAGTAGAAAGGTTTTCATCAAGTGCATTTGAGAAAATAATGAGGCATGAAAGGCAGCAGTAACTTCCCAGCAGGGTTGCTGCTCCAGGGCCTTGCACCTAGAAAGGTCACTTTGTGGTAAATTGGAAATTAGCATTGCAGTAATAGTGTTAATACACCATTGTTGTTTCAGAACAACAACAAAATCCTTAGTTAAAAGTTTAAAATCAGGTTCAAAGAATTACAGGTCAAAGAAAGTCTTACTAGGTTATTGTCCAGTGAACAGCTGTACTATATCTGAGTATTCTCGTGCTCTTCCCCTCTTCTTTTTGAAAGAATGGATCTTCTTATTACTTGTATGCCCAGACAAGTAGAATGGTTATCTCAGAATAACCTTACTATAAAATCAACTGCTTACCTTGTGGCATTGCTTAGCCTAAGTGGAACAATTCAATTCTCCTTAAAATCACATAAAAGGAAAATTACACAAAGAGCATTCTCTGCTTTAGATGGTAACAGAAGGCATAGTTAATTCTTGTTGCTGGAGGCTCTTATTTTAATTGATTACTGACCCACTTCCCTGGTCTCCCACAGTAAGGATCTAAGATGCCTCTTCTCTGTTCTTAGAAAGTCTTCCTTGGTTCCATGCAGAATGAATTGATCATCTAGAAAGTGCACATTTTGTGATGCTTTTAACCCTCTTTTCTAGAACTTGCCTCCAACAGAAGACACATGTAGCAATTACTCCTAAAAGTAAAATGTCTTGGGAAATATGCATTTTTTTATTATTAACTTGAGTATTTCTTATATACATTTCAAGTGTTATTCCCTTTCCCGGTTTCTGGGCAAACATCCCCCTAATCCCTCCCCCTCCCCTTCTTTATGGGTGTTCCCCTCCCCATCCTCCCCCCATTGCTGCCCTCCCCCCCAACAATCTAGTTCACTGGGGGTTCAGTCTTAGCAGGACCCAGGGCTTCGAAATATGCATTTTTAACTTACACAAATGTATCTCTCCTAGAAGAATATGATCCGATTGATGCTTTTCATTTTGAGGTTCATAATAAAAACATTATGCATGCGTGCTGCTATTCCCATTTTACTTCTACTTTCGAGATACTACTAAGACTAGGCTTGAACTTCCCCTGCAGCTCAGGAAAAACTTAAATTGGAGATCCTCCCAAGTAGCTGTTGTTTATTATCATAGGTCTATCCCTGTCTAACGAATGTATTAAAAAACTCTCTTGGGAAAGGCCCCGTGCCTACTCATAAAGTGATGGGTGATAGCTATAAGGAAAAAGACTTTGGTGTAGCTGAAGGCAGCTAAAGGTGCCAGAGAGATGTGAAAATTGTTAGCATCTCTTAAATCTCAGGTATACACTCTGGAAGCTCTGAAATTATTTTATAGGCATTTGAAGTATCTTTTTCATTTTAAATATCTCTAATATAATGTACGATAATACTTTTTAAGAATAAAGTAAAATTCAGTTAAAGAAAACTGAAACAAAAATAAAGAGCACCTCCATGTCTTCACAAGCAACTAGAACTCTTTCTCTGTTGCATGTCTTTCCCAGACATTGATGAGTGCACCTCAGGGACCCACAATTGTAGATTGGACCAAGTGTGCATCAATTTACGTGGTTCCTTCACATGCCACTGTCTTCCTGGGTATCAGAAGCGAGGCGAACAGTGTGTGGGTAAGTCCCTCAGTCCAATATTAAGAATTTTGTCTTGCGAATGTTTTAGCATCAAGCAAAGTCCTCCTACTTGATTGAACAATGATATAACATGTCTTCCTCTTCTAACGAATACCAACATAGTTCCTCATAGCAAGAGGAACTTTAAGGTTGAAACTGTACTGAATGCTAAAGTTCTGTAGACTAAATGAAAGTAAAAATCTGGTCTGAATGGAACCATATAGACAACTAAGAACTACATTTTAAATTAGGAATTGTGCCACTCTCATACTGGTGATGGAAGCTTCATTTTCTACTGCACAGCAGAACATGGTACATGTAACAAATGCTGAGGTCAAATGTCCCCTGTACCATTAAGTCGTCTGAGTCCATGATTACTTAAGTGCACCTTGTTCATTTGTCCTGTTGAGATAGCATTAGTCCCAACTCAGGAGCTAGCTCAAGGATGGCAGTGCTCATGAAATGTATGATCTTGTGCTATTCGGCTGGCTGGAATCATCAGGCAGTAAAGTTAACAGAATCTAAAACAGAGATCCTCACCCTTCCTAATGCTGCAGCCCTTTAATACAATTCCTCATGTTGTGGTGACTCCCAACCATAAAACTACTTTTTCTACTTCATAACTGTACTTTTGCTACTGTTATGAATCATAATGTAAATATCTGACATGCAAGATATTTGATATGCAACCCCCAAATGCAAATGCCCCTCCCTGAGGTCTGGGGCCATATCAGCTTGTGTCACTGTTGCTGCCACAGTCCTCACACGGTATATAGTACATGTGGTTGCTGACCTGTATGCATTCTGAATCAATAGAAGAATACGGTTTGAGGAGGCCAGCTGGCATGCACTGAAGTAAAACAGAACTGTGGCTCAATCAAGAGCCTCAGCAGAAGATATGAAACTGTGATTGGCTCCCTTTGCCCATCTGTTTACATACCTAACCTCTTACCACAGACCAGTGCAAAGGCCAGATTTTCTCTTAGGAAAAAGTGAGGGTTTGGGGACAGGCAGTCAGCACCAACTTCCACCTGAGAACGTAAGCTGTTGACACAAGTATGGCAGTGCTAACGTCCTCCTGGACCCTGGCTGGCTCTTCCAGATTCCTATCTGATCATGTGTGTGCCAACCGTGCCCTAGCCTACAGAGGTAATCCACTTTGTTCAGTAGATCATAAAGGCACTTTCTTTTTTTTTTTTTTTTCCTTTTTCTTTTTTTCGGAGCTGGGGACCGAACCCAGGGCCTTGCGCTTCCTAGGCAAGCGCTCTACCACTGAGCTAAATCCCCAACCCCATAAAGGCACTTTCTTATCAGTTACATTGCATCAACACCCTCCTTCCCAAAGGTAGCTACACCAGAGCTTCTTCTCAGTGGTTATAATTCTGTACATATGTCTATGCAGATTCATAGCAGAACAATGACTCACTCCTCTCCAAACCCTCTTCCACTATCAAATCCTACATCAGAGCCACCTCCCCTAGAAGCCATGCTCTATTCAAATCTAATTAGTCTCTCCTTCCTCATCAAGTTAAGATGAAATATAATAAAAATGTTGTGTTGGTTTCAATTGCCATGGCTAAACACGCACTCTGAGTTTCTGTATGCATTATGGATGGATCCTACACTCCATTGACTACTGCAATGAACAGTCCATTTTGAGCAACTCAGTGCTCTCTCTGTCTCTTGTACACCTTTCTAGTATTGATATTTAAACTCTGAAGAGTAACATAATTTATGCCTGTATTGCATGACAGACAGATGCAGAATATATGTGCAGACTATACAACCTCGGTGCCAAGAGCAATGCTGTAAAACAAATGTGTACTAGTTGAAGAGACAGGCACCACTGAGTCATCTATGTGCAGTGAGAGCTGGCTGTGTGCCAGGCACAGTTCTAGATGCTGAGATACTAGACTGGGCAAACTTTACAGAATCATTGCACTGAAGGTGCTATTAGAAAACATCACTCATACATAATGACTAATGATAGTGGCACCTGCCTATTCCATACAAGAAGCACTATAAGCAATAATGTAAGGTTTCTGTGTCTCAAACAAGTCATTGACCACTTACACTGCTAATCCTTGTTCTCTGCATTAAGCATATGGCAGTGAGCAGACAAATATCCTTCACCTCTACCTCGAGGGAAAGGGGCAGCTCTTGTTTGCCACAGACAACAGTGAGAGACAGAGAAGCAAATAAACACTATCTCAATATTAAGTAACAACAGAGGCTACAAGAAAGTCTAAGGTAGCATACGCTATCATATATGCATGAAAGAGGTGGCCTCCCCAAGGGAGGGCCGTGAAGCAGATACAAAAGGCTATGCAGAAGCCTCTCACTGGTTGTTTCAGTGTGCTCATAAAAGAAAAACAGTCTGCGTCTTTCTACTAATACCTCCCACTGCAATGTCTGCTATGCCCCAGATACATTGTCTGCTCTGCACCATGCAAACTTTCCAGCCCTTCTACCACACGGAAGAAGAAGTGAAAGCTGCAGAAACCAAGACAGCAAATTGCCGGATCAGAGATTCAAACTTACTTCACTTCAGGCCATTTGAGCACACTTTTGCTAAAACAGCAGCACGGTTTCATCCTTTGTCTTTTAAATCATGAGATAATATCACTTTATGTGCTGAATTGTGAAAAATCGTCCTATTACAGTGCACATGCTATGCTGGAGATACCACAGAGTGTAGTTGTGAAGTAACGACATTTTATTATGCTTCTAAGAGAGTATATCCCTGCAAGTTCTTAGATGAACATTTTATAGTTGGAAATATTTATCAAAAGACACACGATAGAACACTTCATCCAAACATCAGGACATTCTCAAAAGATCACTTGTGTAGCATCCTTTCCTTTCATGATGTTCTTTTATTTGAAAAACTCTCAAAACTTCCTAAGACACACATGGCAGGCCTTCCTATCACGCTCTGAACATCAAGATACAAATGTTTAAACAGCAAAGCAGCAGTCACCGGCTGATCCCACCTACATCTCTTCTCTCTTAACTATGTGCTGCATCCCTTCATTCTTTTCCTCATTTTAATTAAGTTTTTATGCACCAAGTTGACCTCATGTGTGTGTGTGGAATGGTTTTAATTACTCTCCTCTCTTTACATCTCAAGTCCCTTATTTACTGATGGCATGAGTGTGACATTGGTGTTTGTTCTTAATGTCTTGCTAATGAACAAAGTATATTTAAAACACATATATCCTAATTTTAAGAGAAAGGGTAAACAAGAGAGACTGAGGAAGGAAGAGCAGAAGGTTATTTTTAACTCAAGGTCTTCCTGAGATGTGGTTTCTTCATTATCTCCACTGAGAATTTGCTAAGACACCATCTTGGTTATATTTTTGTTGTTGTGTGTTTGGTTTTTTTGTTTGGTTGGTTTTTGTTTTTGATAGTTTGGTTTGGTTTTGCTTATTTCAAGACAGGTTTTCACTATGTAGCTCTGGCTATCATGGAACTTCCTTTGTAGACCAGGCTAGCCTCAGATTTCTAGATACCCACCCATCACTGCCTTCTCTATGCTGGAATTAAAGGCATGTACCACTACGCCCAGCTAACAACTTGGTTCTGTGTCTGTGTCACCTACTTAGATATAGATGAGTGCTCAGTGCCCCCATACTGCCACCAAGGATGTGTGAACACCCCGGGTTCCTTTTACTGTCAGTGCAATCCCGGGTTTCAGCTGGCAGCAAACAACTACACTTGTGTGGGTAAGTCTTATGAGAATTGCTATCTCGACTGACCAGCTTCTGCCTCCAGGAAAAGAAAGCCTCGTGGCTTGCTGGACTGTTTCTGGTATTCTGTGCTCCTGCGTGAACTGGTTTTCATCAGCTGCCCTGGGGGGAATAAAGCTGAAAAGACAATAGCTAATCTGTTTCTTAAAACACAACATATGGGAATGGAAAACATTTTAACCTTGGTTCCAGTCCTCTTGGGGTGGATCAAAAAAATGGAACTATAGATATATAGATACACAAACTTCAATTAGTCAACAGTGTGTGTTAGAGTGCCGGGGAGGCCAAAGGGTTGCTGGAAGTTCAAATGAATAAATTTTCCACTAACAGTGCACATGACCCTTACATGGCTCTTCCCTTTCAGAGTGCAGAGTCATGGCTGACACATGATTGCAAGACTGGCACAATCTGGAAGGAATCTAGTGCAGGAAGGGAAAATGCCTTTCCAAAGTATTTTCTATGTGTTGGAACACAGCAAGACTCTGTACGAGTCTCAGAGGCTTATGCTATAATTGTCAAAGAATTTAACAGAAACCATTTAAAAAGTAATAAATAGTCCAGATAACTCTTTACCACTGTATGCTGAGAGACCATATGAGTCCAAATGTCTAATAACAATCATTTATGGACTTGGCATTTTGAATCTGAACAATATAAGAAAATAGATGCTGTAATATATGTTTATGAGAAGCATTAAATTCTTTGTGGGTAGATTTATCAAATATCAAACTATCACTCCTAGAAAATATGTGTTGTGGTACTTCTAAAAGAAATGTGTGATGGACCTTTGAAGTTGTTCCAACAACTGTGAAACTGAATGTTTTCCGTTGTGTTTGTACAGTGAGGGAACTACTTATCATCAGTTGGTCTAGGCACAAAAGAGCAAGGCTGAGCTCAAAATTGTCCAGCTACACAGACACAGACACATATGTAGATTTAAAATCTTTCCTTGCAGATATAAATGAATGTGATGCCAGCAACCAGTGCGCTCAGCAATGCTACAACATTCTTGGCTCATTCATCTGTCAGTGCAACCAAGGATATGAACTGAGCAGTGACAGACTCAACTGTGAAGGTAACACGCTTTCCAAGTATCTTATAGCAAAGGGCCCTTTGACAACTTTATCAATATCCTCTTACCTGATCATTTTCTGACGAAAACAAAATCCTGTTCTTGAAATCTTATAACAACAGGTCAGAGAAAACCTTGACTTTTGAGTCTGTTACTAGACAAGATAAGGGATGCGTCAAGTAGCTGGAACACAAGATACAGGCTAAGTATGCCTTTATTCTCAAAGTGTGCCCAGTGGCAACCTCTGTTGGGAACGTGTGAGAAACTGAGAATCTCAGATCCCAACCAACATTTCCCAAGACAGAATCTGCACATTTGGGTTTACAAAGAGCTGAGAATTTGGTAATGACCAAGAGACCTGGCCCCTAGCTGGCTTAAATATGTGTTTAAAAAAGTCCTAATTGCAGTTTACAATGAGGAGAAAGACAGACACTAAGTGGAATGGGTTGGTTACCTTCACAATCCAGCACATATACTCATTTTGGATAATTCTGGGTGCTTAAGGCATCACAAAGAAGATACCATCCACATTTGATGTTCATGTCTCCCTCATAAGTCTGACCAGGATTATTTGGTACCATGTAGGTCATAATCCATCCAAAGAAATCTCAAACCATGTAATTCTGGTAATTATGGTTTAAAACCATAAGGGACCAGCTCAGAACTGCTGCCTCTGCCTTGCTTAGCAAACTATAGGATTTGTCATTAATTCTGAAATGCAAGTGACTCTTCCCCAGGAGGACATATCATACCAAGATGTCAGCTCTGCAAAACAGCACAGGGATGGAACTTCAAAGTTCAAAGTTCAGGAGAGCTCAGCATCAGAGTCCCACCATTACTGAACAGACAAACAAAAACCTGCTACCTGAGTAGGTCTGCAGAACCAAAGTGAATTGTGTCTCGCATGATCCCACTTAGCTTCAGTGAAAACTGCTGTAAGAAAACCTGTGCAGGCTTGGAGGCAGAGAGGGGGGCAGACGCTGCTGCAGCAGCTAGCCCTGGCATTTCAGAGTCTTGCATTTCTTCTATGTTAGCGTTTTTACTGTTTGGAAAGTTTCTCAGATCTATGTCCATGCTTTTGTCTGGTTCTACAGACATCGATGAATGCAGAACCTCAAGCTACCTGTGCCAGTATCAATGTGTCAATGAACCTGGGAAGTTCTCATGTATGTGTCCTCAGGGTTACCAAGTGGTGCGAAGCAGAACCTGTCAGGGTAAGCTCGCTGTTCTCATTAGGTGAAGTGTCTGCAGCTAGCTGAGAGGAATGTGAGGAGACTTGCAGGATTCAGACATTTATTTTCCCGCCTTGACTGCACAGTTTGAGCTCCTGGTTCACAGGGTAACAGATCATTTTGTGAAAGAGAGACTCAATGACAACCCTGATTTTCTTCAAGCTTTAAAGTAACTTCCTTTCTAAAAATGTAATTTAAACAAATTTTATATCTTGTAATATCTTAAAATGTAGGGAACTATACCTTCAAATAATCTACCAAAAATCAGTCATTAAAATATTTTGCTGAGGTTTGCATTTAGACCCGAATGCAAGAAGAACCCTCAAAGTCTCTGAAACATCAAACTTATGAATTCTGTACACTTAGAGGGACATAGCGGATCTTGCTATGTAACTCAAGCTGGTCTCAGATTTGTAGTGCTCCAGCCTGTCTCCTAAGTGCTAAAGGCATATGTCATCACTCCCAGCCAAATAAGGCAGAATTTTAGGTGTCAAAAAACCAAAACTCATCCTTATGGATATTAAAATATGTTTGAACAACTCAAGAAAAGCAAGTATTGATCTAATAATGTCTAATAACAAGGGGCCTAGTTTCAAAATAACTTCTCAGATGGTCCTTGAATCTTCATATAGATAGAAGAAAGAGCTCTCTACAAAATATAATTGAATCTGACAGGAAGATGGCAAAGTATGCACCCTCCTCCCCTAATCGTCAATGCTGTATTAATGGGGGAAGATTGGCAAATATGGACAAAAATCCCCAGATAATCCCAGAAAATCTAATATAAACCCATTACAGAAAAGAGTGGGAAAAAAAAACTGTGACTGAACTCAGTGACAGAAAACTTACTTGAATCTAACTCTACTGCATTCTCTCTGTATAGCTTGAACAAATAAACAGAATTCTCTAAACCTTGGCTCTCCCTTTTGAAAAGAGAAAGTGTGGAAATGAACCAAAAGAACACATGAAATGATTTACAGTTCACAATGTTTTGATGGAATTTACTTAGCAATGTAAATGAGCAATAGCAAATCTCTAGAGAGTCCTTTTTACCTGAAATTAGAAAGATATACACAAGGACAGGAAAGAGCTTATTTTTACAAGAACAAGACCAAGGGCATGTTGATTCTTAAACTAACATCACAGTTTCATGGAGGAAGTTACGAACTCAGGACATCCAAGACCTGGGGCTTTGTGGTAGATGAACAGTCTCTAGCCAGTAGGTATAAGCACAATCAGAATGTCATTGGTAGCACAATGAACATCTTTATAACCCTTTCCAGGTTACTAGAAACTCTGTGAATGTTAATTGTGGGAAAACATTGCATGCCAATGATTTCACTGAACCCTGATTGAGAAATGAATATTACATGCAGGAAAATATTAGCAAGTCAAATAGTTTAACCAATTCCCCTGAAATCATTCAAGTAAATATCTAAGTTTATAATCACAAGTGGATTTGATAGTCAGCAAAGTTGGATTTAAGTTGATGCATAACAGGATCTTATTTGCCTCAGTTTCATCTTCAGAAATATTTCTGTTATAATTTAAGGTAAAATGTATTGAAATTGTAAGTTCATGAATGTTGTCGTATTGAAGACACACAGAAGCAAAGTATCTTTTTGTCAAAAAGACTTACATTTAAAGCAATGCTTTCCTTTACTGAAACCCTACTTCAGCATAATTTATAAGAACAAAGTAAAATCAAACATATTTGGATTCTTATCTTCTTCTGAGAAGTTCAAATTTTTCTCGTGACTATGAGCTCACAAAAATCAGAGCACTGTGCATATATATCTAGAGAGGGGCAAAGGAAGATATACTTACTCACACATACATATTGAATATATTTTTTAAAGATTTATTTATCTTATGTATATGAGTACACACATTATATTCAGACACACCAGAAGAGGCATCAGATCCCATTATAGATGGTTGTGAGTCACCATATGGTTGCTGGAAATTGAACTCAGGACCTCTGGAAGAGCAGTCTGTGCTCTTAACCTCTGATCCATCTCTCCAGCCCCTCATGTTGAATATTTTAAAATGTTTTTTTCCTGAAATTTTTTTCCAGAATGAGATCGCTGTTGTAGATCCTAAGTTACTAAAGAATCTGAGGTCATAGCCTCAGATTTCCTCTTGCTGTTGTCTGTCTCTATAGTACAAACCAGTCTTAGTATTCCTCATACTAAGGAATGCCACCTTCACTTTACAAAAAAAGTGAAAATATTTAATAAATATGTCAATAGTGACTTCCATGGAATTTGTATTTTTTTCTTTAATCACAGTTAGGCCAAGAATATACTTCCTTTAACTTATTCTTAGAAACTATGTAGCTTTTCCAGTGTCCTAAATTTTTCTAGAAAAATTTAGCCAGCTGAAAGCTAATAGAAATGCTTTTGTCCAAAGACAAGGCATAAAATTATTCTCACAGTAAGCCACCAACCAAAGATCATACAAAAGCTTCTCTGAGACCCTCCACATATACACACAACATATATGTATCAGAGGGTTGCCACATCTGGCCTTAGTAGAAGAAGATGCACCTAATCCTATAGATGCCCCAGGGTGGAGGGATACCTGGGTGAGACACTCTCTCAAAGGTGAAGGGAAGTGGGATGGAGGAAAGAACCCCACAAGGGGGACTGGGAGTGGGGGCAGCATTTAGGGATGCAAATAAATAAATAAATAAATAAATAAATAAATAAATAAATAAATAAATAAATAAATTTTTAAAACTTATTCTCACAATAAAGCTACTTCTGCCATTTTATGAACTTGAACTTATCCCGTGTTTTCCCTCCATTCCAACCAAGACACCCTCTTCTCCACATAGCTTGTATAAGAAAGGACTGAATTAAGTTAATATCCATCAATGAAAATTCAGGAGTAGCTACAGTAGCCCTCCCACCAGGTGTTTATAAGCCAGGGGAGTGCAAACCAACAAAGTAAAACAGAAAGCAGCAAAAGCCCTAGTCGGGCAATATCAGTTATAAAAGCTCAAGAGGGTTTCTATCCCAGCATCCAGCCCATAACTGACTTGAAGCAGTACTAGGAAAATCACTTGAAGAAAGGTAAATTAAGGAATGGAAATAGTTTCTTGTAGAAGGCATGATTCAGAACAGGCTTCTATGAGACAAAAGATAAACTACTGTAATTTACTGGAAACTACTGTAAATTACTGGAAAGGAGCTGTAATTGTGTAAGAATACGGACATTAAACACTGCTGGTATTAACATGTAATACTGTTTGCTCCTTAAAAACTTGTCCTTCAGATGTCATCTGGGAGTCCAATTAGCTGAATCTAGAATCGGTCTCTGTCTAGCCTGGTCTAACCACCACTCGGCTCGTCCCCAAGACTCTTCCCTCATCTGGCTGCTCAGTAGACGCTGCCTTTTCCTCATTTGCCTCCCACTGTTGCCAGTCTCCTCTCCTTCCATACAGTCATAAAATACCTTTGCACAGTTCACATTTTCCCTGCATCCTGTGGAGAAGGAAACCCCTCCCAGAGTACCACTGTTGTATGCTGTTACTAAAACTAACTCTCTCTCCTACCCTTCCTCCTTCCTTCACTCTGTTACCCTCCCTCCCTCCCTCTTTTCCAGGCTTCCCAGACAGCTGCTCTCTCCTGGGATGCTTTCCCCTCCTATGCATGAGAAATCATCTAAACACACCCTTGGAGACTCACATGTGACGCCCCTCTTCCGTCCTGGTCCCTAATCCTCCCCACACAATCAGCTATACCCCTGTTCTGTCTTGCCTACCTCTTAATTGCAGTTTAATCTGGAACTCTTGTCATGTCTGTATTCTCAGCTAGGCTATCAGCTCCTTTGTGACAGGAGATGAATTTTTGTTGGTGTTTCGTTTACTTTCATGTAAGCAAGATCAGTAGTTTGTGTTTGAATTCAGCGGTCATATAACTGATGAGAGATGAAATACAATGAGATGCCATGTCTTAGTTCAGTGACTCAGTGGTACCTTTGATATAAATGCAGTAAACTTAGGCCACATCCAGTCTTGTGTCTAAGAGCAAACTGAACAAGCCAGGTGTGGTGGTATACACATGTAATCTTAGATCTTAGGAGGCTAAGGCAGGAGAATTTTGAGCTCAAGACCAGCTTGATTACAAAGAGACTTCCAAGACCCTAGCACCCTCCCCCGAAAAAAAATAAAAATAAATAAAAGTAAACTAACCACAGTCCAGATTTCCCCCAATACATTTCCATACAAACCAGATCTGCTACTCATACAATTTGCTTATGCCAGTAAACTGTTTAATGCATGATTACAGATATAAATGAATGTGAGACCACCAATGAATGCCGAGAAGATGAAATGTGCTGGAATTACCATGGTGGCTTCCGCTGTTACCCACAAAACCCATGTCAAGATCCCTATGTTCTAACGTCAGAAAAGTAAGAGACATTAGAACCTCTAAACATAAGTATTTTCTGGTCTTCCTGAGCCAAACGTGTGACTGCTTCTGTGTTTGCCCCTGCAGCCGATGCGTTTGCCCGGTCTCAAACACCATGTGCCGAGACGTGCCCCAGTCTATAGTCTACAAATACATGAACATCCGATCTGACAGGTCCGTGCCATCAGACATCTTCCAGATACAGGCAACAACGATTTATGCAAACACCATTAATACTTTTCGGATTAAATCTGGAAATGAAAATGGAGAGTTCTACCTACGAGTAAGTATGCTTCGGTAGCACTAGCTGCTGAGAACGTGGCCATTTGCTGTGTGCACTCACGTAGAGATTAAGCTAAAACCTACAGAGCTTCATGTGTAAGCCCTGTGCCCAGCTGTCTGGAGTATAAGTGGTAATAATGTCAGATATTAAAAGAAGAGTGAGATTCTGAAAGATTAAGTAGTCTCCTAAAAGCTATCCAGATTCTGGGCCATAGAACCCAACAAAGCTTGTACGGTTCCCAAACACAAGCATACTCCGAACAGGGACTGCAGACTCATGCTGTTCAACTGCGCAGATGAAAACACTCTGAAAGCTTTTCTCATGATAAAGTTTATAGATTGCTCTGATGTTGACATATTTATCCTGTACCTTGATATATTAACTACCTTCTTGCTCCAGAGTAACAGCCATTTCTTTACCAGAAAATTAGAAATGATTAATTTCTGAAGAGAAAAATTCAACTCAAAATCTATAACTTTTATTTTTCCTAATAGAAAAGAATAGGTTTCATTGACATATCTGATAGTTTAAACTTGAGCCATTCTATTTGCCTCTATGTGAGTTTTACACAATTTAGTAACTCCATGAGAGCACAACAGGTTCATTTAAAAAGCTTCTTAATGCTTACTTTCTGCTTGAACTTTTATCCATTATTTAAGAAAATAAAAGCTTCCCAACTTAACCAACATGCAATTGGATGAAGTATCAGCATGGTTTGTTCTCTATAGCAAACATGACACTTTAAATTTTATTTTTATTTGTATCTGCTTTTTTATTGTAGGTCTGAGTTCCTTGTTGACTTTATTTTTTGTGGGACATATCCAGTCTGTGTGTTGTGGAAAAAATACAATTCTTGTTTCATTACAAAAATTTGTAGTAATATCTTCTCATAAGACAATGAGAGTCAATCAAAAATATTAACTATCAACTTTTGTTTCATTAAAAATGAAATTATAATGTCAGAAATTTCAAAACCTAATGAATTCACATTAGTATAAAATTTAAACTAATTTTTTTGTTTTGAAATCTACTAAATCAACCAATTCTCTGTAATACCACATATCATCCTGAATGCAATTCTATGGGAGTAATGTAAGCTCATGCTCTTTCGGTCTCTTTTTTAATGTGCTGCAATATTGTTTGTTTTTTATTGGATTTTTTAAATTTACATTTCAAATGTTATCTCCTTTCCCAGATAACCCTCCATAAACCCCCTATCCCATCCCCTACCTCCTTCTTCTATGATGGTGCTCCCCAACCCACCCACCCACTCCTTCCCCCTTCCCGACCTTGACATTCCCCTACACTGGGGCATCGAGCCTTGGCAAAACCAAGGGCTTCTCCTCCCACAGATGCCAAACAAGGCTGTCCTCCACTACGTATGCATGGCTCTGTCCATGTGTACTCTTTGGATGGTGGTTTAGTCCCTGAGAGCTCTGGTTGGTTGTTATTGTTCTAATGGGGTTACAAAACCCTTCAGCTCCTTCAATCCTTTCTCTAACTCCTCCATTGGGGACCCTGCTCTCAGTCCAATGGATGGCTGGGAGCATCCACCTATGTATTTGTAAGGCTCTGGCAGAGCCTCTCTGCAGACAGCTATATCAGGCTCCTGTCAGGATGCACTTCTTAGTATGGGCAATAGTGTCTAGGTTTGGTGTCTGTATATGAGATGGATTCCCAGGAGTGGCAGTCTCTGGAGTGCCTTTTTGTCAGTCTCTGATCCAAACTTTATCTCCGTATTTCAACCTGTAAATATTTTTTGTTCCCCTTCTTGAGCTTCATGTGGTTTGTGGGTTGTATCTAGAATAGTCTGAGTTTTGAGACTAATATTCACTTATCAGTGAGTGCATAGTATGTGTGGGGTTTTTGTTTGTTTGTTTGTGTGTGTGTGTGTGTGTGTGTGTGTGTGTGTGTGTGTGTGTGTGTGTTTGTGATTGGGTTACCTCACTCAGGATGATATTTTCTAGTTCAATCCATTTGCCTATAAATTTCATGAAGTAATTGTTTTTGATAGCTGAGTAGTACTCCATTGTGAAAATGCACCACATTTTCGGTATCCATTCCTCTGTTGAGGGACGTATGGGTTATTTCCAGCTTCTGGCTATTATAAGTAAGGCTGCTATGTACATAGTGGAGCATGTGTCCTTGTTATATGTTGGAGCATCTTTTGGGTTTATGAACAGGAGAGGTATAGCTGGGTCCTCTGGTAGCACCATGTCCAGTATTCTGAGGAACAACCAGACTGATTTCCAGAGTAGTTGAATCCCAAGCTTGCAATCCCACCAACAATGAAGGAGTGTTCCTCTTTCTCCATATCCTTGCCAGCATCTGCTGTCACCTCAGTTTTTATTGTAGCTATTCTGACAAGTATCAGGTAGAATCTCAAGAGTTGTTTTAATGTGCATTTCCCTGATGAACTAAAGATGTTGAACATTAATTTAGGTGTGTCTTGGCCATTCAATATTCCTCAGTTGAGAATTCTTTCTTTAGCTCTGTACCTCATTTTTTATATATAACTTTATTGGATATTTTTAATTTACATTTCAAATGTTATTCCCTTTCCCAGTTTCCCGTCCATAAGCCTCCTATCCAATCCTCTTCTCCTTCTTCTATAGGGTGTTTCTCCTCCCCAACCGCCACCCCTTCCCACCTGCCTGCCCTGACATTCCCCTACAATGGGGGGTCCAGCCTTGGCAGGACCAAGGGCTTCTCCTCCCATTGGTGCCCAACAAGGCCATCCTCTGCTACATAAAGAGGTGGAGTGATGGGTCAGTCCATGTAGAGTCTTTGGGCAGTGGTTTAGTCCCTGGAAGCTCTGGTTAATTGGTATGGTTGTTCTTATGGGGTTGCAAGCCCCTTTAGCTCCTTCAATCCTTTCTCTAACTCCACCAACGGGGACTCTGTTCTCATTATATGGACTGGATCCACAGGTGGGACAGGCTCTGAATGGCCATTCCTTTAGTCTCTGCTCCAAACTTTGTCCTTATATCCTTGCCTATGAATATTTTTGTTCCCCTCCCCTAAGAATGACTAAAGCATCCACACTTTGGTCTTCCTTCTTCTTGAGCTTGATGTGCTCTGTGGGTTGTATATTGGTTATTCTGAGCTTTTGGAATAATATCCACTTATCAGTGAGTGCATACCATGTGCATTTTTTTGTGTATGTATGTGACTGGGTTACTTCACTCAGGATGATATTTTCTAGTTCCATCTATTTGCCTATGAATTTCATGAAGTCATTGTTTTTGATAGCTGAGTAGTACTCCATTGTGTACATGTATCACATTTTGGTATCCTTTCCTCCGTTGAAGGCATCTGGGTTCTTTCCATCTTCTGGCTATTATAAAGAAGGCTGCTATGAACATAGAGCATTTGTCCTTGCTATATTTTGGAGCATCTTTTAGGTATATGACCAGGAATAGTATAGCTGGATCCTCAGGAAGTCTATGTCCAATTTTCTGAGGACATACCAGACTGATTTCCAGAGTGGTTGTACTAGCTTAGAATCCCACCAACAATGGAGGAATGCCATTCTGACTCGTGGGAGGTAGAATCTCAGGGTTGTTTTGATTTGCATTTCCCTGATGACTAAGGATGTTGAACATTTCTTTAGGTACTTCTCAGACATTTGATATTCCTCAGCTGAGAATTCTTTGTTTAGTTCCATTTCCCAGTTTTTATTAGGGTTATTTGATTCTCTAGAGTCTAACATCTTGAGTTCTTGTATATATTGGATTTTAGTCCTCTATCAGATGTAGGATTGGTAAAGATCTTTTCCCAATCTGTTCGTTGCAGATTTGTCCTAATGAAGGTTTCCTTTGCCTTACAGAAGCTTTTCAATTTTATGAGGTCCCATTTGTCATTTCTTGATCTTAGAGCATAAGTCGTTGGTGTTCTGCTCAGTGAATTTTCTCTAGTGCCCATGTGTTCAAGGCTCTTTTCCACTTTTTCTTCTGTTAGTTTGAGTGTATCTGGTTTGATGTGGAGGTCCTTGATCCACTTGGACTTAAGCTTTGTACAGGGTGATAAGAATGGATCGATTTGCATTCTTCTACATGCTGACCTCCAGTTGAACCAGCACCATTTGTTGAAAATGCTATCTTTTTTCCACTGGATGGTTTTAGCTCCTTTGTCAAAGAGCAAGTGACCATAGGTGTGTGGGTTCATTTCTTGATCTTCAATTCTATTCTTTTGATCTACCTGCCTGTCTCTGTACCAATACCACACAGTTTTTAGCACTATTGCTCTATAATACAGTTTGAGGTCAGGGATGGTGATTCCCTCATAAGTTCTTTTATTGTTGAGAATAGTTTTAGCTCTCCTGGGTTTTTGTTATTCTAAATGAATTTGCAAATTGTTCTTTCTAAATCTCTGAAGAATTAAGTTGGAATTTTCATGGGGATTGCATTGGATCTGTAGATTGCTTTTGGCAAGATGGCCATATTGTAAATATTAATCCTGCCAATCCATGAACATGGAAGATCTTTCCATCTTCTGTAATTTTTTTTCAATTTCTTTCTTCAGAGACTTGAAGTTCTTGTCATACAGATCTGTCACTTGCTTGGTTAGAGTCACACCGAAGTATTTTATATAATTTGTGACTACTGTGAAGGATGTTGTTTCCCTAATTTCTTTCTTAGCCTATTTATCCTTTGAGTAGAGGAAGGCTACTGATTTGTTTGAGTTAATTTTATATCCATCTGCTTTGCTCATGTTGTTTATCAGGTTTAGGAGTTCTCTGGTGGAATCTTTGGGGTCATCTAACTATGCTATCACATCATCTGCAAACATATTTTGACTTCTTCCTTTCCAATTTGTATCCCTTTTACCTCCTTTTGTTGTCTGATTGCTCTGGCTAGGACTTTGAGTACTATATGGAATAAGTAGGGAGAAAGTGGGCAGCCTTGTCTCTAGTCCTTGATTTTAGTGGGATTGTTTCAAGTTTCTCTCCATTTAGTTTGCTGTTGTCTACTGGTTTGCTGTATAATGCTTTTACTATGTTTAGGTATGGGCCTTGAATTCCTGATGTATCAAAGACTTTTAACATGAAGGGCTGTTGAATTTTGTCAAATGTTTTATCAACATCTAATGATATGGTCATGTGGGGTTTTTTGTTGTGTTGGTTTATATAGTGGATTACTTTGATGGATTTCCATATATTGAACCATCTTTGCATCCATGGACTGAAGCCTACCTGATCATGGTGGATGACCATTTTGATGGGTTCTTGGATGCCGTTTGAGAAAATTTTACATTTATATTCATAAGAGAAATTGGTCTAAGGATTTCTTTCTTTGTTGGGTCTTTGTACGGTTTAGATATAATCATAATTGTGGCCTCATAGAAGGAATTTAGTTGTTTCTACTTTGAGAAATAGTTTGGAGGGTATTGGTATTAGGTCTGCTATAAGTGCAGATAGAATTCTGCACTAAATCCATCTGGTCCTGAGGTTTTTTTTTTGTTGTTTTTTTTGTTGTTTGTTTTTTGTTTTTTTTTTTTTTTTTGGTTGGGGGACTTTTAATAACTGCTTCTATTTCTTTAGGAGTCATGGGACTATTTACACGGTTTATCTGATCCTGATTTAACTTTGGGACCTGTTATCTCTCTAGAAAATTGTCCATTTCCTCCAGATTTTCCAGTTTTGTTAAGTATAGAATTGTGTAGTACTGATGATTTTTTAATTTCCTCAGTTTATGTTATGTCTCTCTTTTATTTCTAATTTTGGTAATTTGGATACTCTCTGTGCCTTCTGCTTAGTCTGACTAAAGGTTTGTCTACCTTTTTGATTTTCTCAAAGAACCAGCTCCTGGTTTTGCTGATTCTTTGTATAGTTCTTTTTCATCCTACTTGGTTGATTTCAGCCCTGAGTTTGATTGTTTCCTGCCTTCTAATCTTCTTGGTTGTATTTGCTTCTTTTTGTTCTAGAGCTTTCATGTGGACTGCCAGGCTATTAGTGTATCCTTTCTCCAGTTTCTTTTTAGAGGCACTCAGAGCTATGCGTTTTCCTCTTAGCACTGTTTTCATTGTGTCCCATAAGTTTAGGTATGCTGTGCCTTCAGTATCTTTTAATTTGAAAAGGTCTTTAATTTCTTTCTTTCTTCCTTGACCAAGTTATCATCGAGTAGAGCATTGTTCAGCTTCCATGTGTATGTGGGCTTTCTGTCATTTTTGTCATTATTGAAGACCAGCCTTAGTTCATGGTGATCTGATAGGATGCATGGGATTATTTCTATCATCTTTTATCTGTTGAGGCCTGTTTTGTGACTGATTATATGGTCAATTTTGAAAAAGGTACCATGAGGTGCTGAGAAGAGGGTATATTCTTTTGTTTTAAGATGAAATGTTCTATAAATATCTGTTAAATCCATTTGGTTCATAACTTCTGTTAGTTTCTCAATGTCTCTGTTTAATTTCTGTTTCCATGATCTGTCCACTGATGAGAGTAGGGTTTTGAAGTCTTTCACTACTATTGTGTGAGGTTGAATGTGTGCTTTGAGCATTGGTAAGGTTTCTTTTATGAATGTAGGTGCCCTTGCATTTGGAGCATAGATATTCAGAATTGAGAGTTCATCTTGGTGGATTATTCCTTTGATGAGTATGAAGTGTCCTTCCTTATCCTTTATAACTTTTGCTTGAAGGTCGATTCTATCTAGTAATAGAATGGCTACTACAGCTTGTTTCTTGGGACCATATGCTTGGAAAATTATTTTCCAGCCTTTTACTCTGAAGTAGTGTCTGTCTTTGTCACTGAGCTGTGTTTACTGTATGTAGCAAAATACTGGGTCCTCTTTATGTATGCAGTCTGTTAGTCTATGACTTTTTATTGGTGAATTGAGTCCATTGATGTTGAGCGGTATTAGGGACCAATCATTTTTGTTTCCTGTTATTTTTGTTATTTGAGGTGGAATTATGTTTATGTGGCTATCTTCTTTTGAATTTTTTTAAAGAAGATTACTTTCTTGCCTTTTCTAGGGTGTAGTTTCCCTCCTTGTGTTGGAGTTTTCCATGTATTATCTTTTATAGGGTAGGATTTGTGGAAATATATTGTGTACATTTGGTTTTGTCATGGCATATCTTGATTCTTCATCTAAGGTAATTGAGAGTTTTGCTGGGTATAGTAGCCTGGGCCAGCATTTTTTAATTTCATAGGGTCTGTATGACATCTGCCCAGGATCTTCTAGTTTTCATCACCTCTGTTGAGAAATCTGGTGTGATTCTGATAAGTCTGCCTTTATATGTTACTTGACCTTTTCCCTTACTGTTTTTAATATTTTTTCCTTGTTTTGTGCATTTGGTGTTCTGACTATTTTGTCACAGGAGTAATTTCTTTTCTGATCCAAACTATTTGGAGTTCTGTAGGTTTCTTGTATGCTTATGGGCATCTCTTACATTAGGTTAGAGATGTTTTCTTCTCTAATTTTGTTGAAGATATTTACTGGCCCTTTAAGTTGGGAGTCTTTGCTCTCTTCTATACCTGTTATCCTTAGGTTTGATATTCTCATTTTGTCCTGGATATCCTGGATATTTTAGTTAGGATTTTTTTTGCATTTCCCATTTTCTTTGACATCTATGTATCTTGGTATCTTCTATGGCATCTTCTGTCACTGAGATTCTCTCTTTTATCTCTTGTATTTTTATCTCTTGTATTTTGTTGATGATGCTTATATTTATGGCTCCTGATCTTTTTCCTAGGTTTTCTATCTCTAGCATTGTCTCCCTTGTGATTTTTTTTTATTGTTTCTATTTCCATTTTTAAATCCTGGATGGCTTTCTTCAATTCCCTCACTTGTTTGGTAGATTGTTGTAGTTCCTCTTTAAGGGCTTCTACCTGTTTGCCTGTGTTGTCCTGCTTTCCTTTAAGGGATTTATTTATGTTCTTCTTAAAGTCCTCTAACATCATCGTGAGATGTGATTTTAAATCAGAATCTTGCTTTTCAGGTGTGTTGAGGTATCCAGGGCTTATTGTGGAGGGGTACTAGGTTCTGAATTTGCCAAACAGCCTTGGTTTCTGTTGCTTAGTTTCTTACCCTTGCCCCTGGCCATCTGCTTATCTCTGGTGTTAGCTGATCTTCCTGTCTCTGACAGTGGCTTGACCCTCCTCTAAGCCTGTGTGTCAGTATTACTGGGAGGCCAACTGTCTCCCATGGCAATCCAGGTACAGGTATCTATGGTACAGGATCAGCTTAGGGTTTAGGCAGAAACCAGAAGTATCCTGTCCCAGACTGCTCCTCAGTTCTGTGTCCTGATGGCTCTGGATGGGTCTCTCTTGGGCCAGAAATGTGTGCAGAAATGGTGGTCTCACCTTTGCTCTTGGGTGTGTCAGCACTTCTGAGAAATCAGCTCTCTTCCAGCCAGATCTGTGTACAGAGAGCTGTTGGCCTATATCTGCTTTTATTGACTTGATTTTTAAACAGATAATATTTTTTCCAGACATCCCATATTCATGAATAATATGAACCATTACCAACTTGTTATAGTGTTAGGTAGTTTTAAATTGTTTGTAATCAAAACAAAACCATTTAAAGCTAGGCATGGATACACATGCCTAAAATCTCAGTATTCACAAGATTGAGTCAGAAGGACTGTAAGATTAAGGCCAGCCTGGCCTATTCAGTAAGACTGAGGCTAGTCTGAGGTTTTTGAGAAAAAGTTCATCTCAAATTAAGAATAAGAAAAGTAACATAAAAATAGGTTCTCTGAAAGTATTTGCCACAGGATCAAAATCAAGTCCTACACGATCTCTAAACTGAAATTTCACCCGTAGACAGTATTTCATGGTTAGGGATCAACCATCAGGCACCAGTTGAGTACACACTGTGTCCTCAATCTTCTGCTGGGTGCTTTGAGAAACTAAGAAACATTCAGTGTACAGTTTCTTCTTTCAAAGAGCTTTTAACTGTGCCATTTTATCCTGGGCCAATTTACTGATTAATTTTCTGGCCTAAGTAGGGGCCACTGTTACATAATATCACTCAGGAAGAGTGTAGATGGTTCAAATTGCTCAGAAGAGGACCTCAAATAACGAAGGACTAAATCATGCAGACTTTTCACCTGAAGCCTGATCGGAGACCTACGGATCATCTCACTCACCTTCAATGTCCAGTGTCTGCCACTCTGCCACCAACTCCCAAACCCCATCCCTGCCCTAAAGTTCGTTGTCATTGAGAAGAGCAGCACATGAGACCTTGGCCTTCAGTGTTCCTCCTTTCTGAATGCTCAGTCCAATCATGCACTGTCTCCAGCACCTCACTTCCCCAGCTAGGAACCCCAGATAGATGCTATAATCCACATACACTTCATAGTAAGCCTGTAAGCACAGGTTGATGATACTGTAAAAGTTTAGTGTCCTTCTTTAGATGTGGCTTTAGTATGCTCAACAATGCTGTTGAGCTTCTTGTGTGTTTTTTTCTATTATCCTCAGCCCTTGTTCTCAAATGTCCCCATTTGTAAGCCCTTATACCCTACATTCTTAGGAGGTGAGTCACTTCCTGCTTTGAAATCACTGACACCAGCGTTGACACTAGCCAGCATAAATTTCCTGTTCTACCCCTGAAAATGTTCCTCTGTATTCTCCACCTGGTTTGTTTCCGAAGATATTGTCAGTCACAACCAACCCAACACCATGTACTCCTCATTCTGTCTCCCCTGGAATCCTATTTGATTATATTCCCCTCTACCTTCCCCCTTTGAACGTGTTTCTCCCTCTAGATGTTATACCATCGCTCTTCTTCCTTGGGAGACTAAGCTATTCTGTGTTTCCCCACTTTTTGACCATTTCTTTATCTTTCAGTCTAAATACTTTACTGAAGTTTCTGTAGGGGGAAAAGCCACTGATGGCATCCACACTGTTAAATTTGAGGACACTTTTCAATTTCAATACTTCATTTTCCTTTGCTTTGCTGGACACTGCTCTCCACTTACATGTTTTTCACTTAAGCATCTATTTCTTCTCTGCTTTGTTCATTTTCTAGTTTCAAATTATTTATGTTTATATACATATACATATATATATACATATATATATATATATATATATATATATATATATATATTGAGTATATGGACACATGGTGTCTAGGTGCCTGCAGAGGCCAGGTGAGGATGTCAGATCTCTTGAAGTTGGAGTTACAGGCAGTTCTGAGTGGGTTCTAGGATCTGAACTCCATTCCTCATGTTAGAGTGTTGATTTAATTATTCTAATAAATGTTGGTGTGAGGTTCCTTCCAGCCTTTGACAATTTATGCTCCTGGATTAAAGATATGCACACAGCCTTATATTTTAATATGCCTTAAACAGGACAATAGCCAGGCTACTGTCTAAACTCCTATCTGTTAGAATCCACTAACAATAACTCCAAGTTACTACTAATTAATTTCTATATTCCAGCTTGGCTGCTCTTAACTCCAATTAGCCAGTGCCTGGGCCACATTCTTTTGACCCTTTTACATTGTGGCTCTCCTTCTCCCTCGTATATGTTCTTCTTCCATGGCAGCTCTCTCCTGTACCCTTCCATTGCAGCTTTTTCCTCTCTCTCTCCTCTTCCTCACCATCCCAAGCCTGGGAAACTTAAACCCTGCCTATGTCTTTTCTCCCCAGCTATTGTCTGCTGGCAACTTTATTTACCAATCATAATTAACTGGGACCAGAGGCTCTCAGTGTCTTTTCTGTAACTCTCTCATGCTATTTCGGGGGCAGGGGGGTTCTAAATTAATATTAGAATGCAACCAACATTAGACCAACCTACTACATTATAGCAGCATTGAGCTTAACCACCAGGGCATCTTTCTAGCCCTAGCTTTATTTTTTTTTTGATTTCTCTTTTCTGTCCATTCCTTCAATGCCATCCTCTCTCAGGCTCTGTAATCTGTCTGAGTTTAATGTGTATCCCTTGTAATGATAATTAATTTTAATCTATGCTTCTGTCCTTTGTGTTCAGATTCATTTATTCACTTACTGACTCTTCCAAAACATCTCCTTCCACCCTCCAATGCTCACTCCATGTCCAGTTTTGACCATGTTAATTTTCAGAATTTCTCTTGCTCCTTGATGATTCTAAGGCAGAGATTCTCAATCTTCTTAATGCTGCAACTCTTTAATACAGTCGTGGTGACCCCCAACCATAAAATTATTTTCATTACTGCTTCAATACTGTCATTTTCCTAGTATTATGTAAATATCTGTTTTCCAATGATTATAGGTGACCCCCCTGAAAGGGTTGTTCATCCCCAAGTGGTTGCAACCCAAAGGTTGAGGACCTTTGCTCTAAAGTTACAAACACTTTACCTCAGTGTTTCAGGAATATGTATGTATATATGTATTCTTTTGTACTCATACTATGTATATCCAAATAATCTAAAATTTGTCATGTTCTATTTAAATATACTACTTACCTAACTCTTTGTTTGTTTGTTTATTTGTAACAGAGTCTCTCTGTGTAGCCCTGGATGTTCTGGAATTCATCTACCTAGACCAGGCTGTTCTTGAACTCTGCCTGTCTCTGCCTCTGCCTCTGCCTCTGCCTCCTGCCTCCTGCCTCCTGCCTCCTGCCTCCTGCCTCCTGCCTCCTGCCTCCTGCCTCCTGCCTCCTGCCTCCTGCCTCCTGCCTCCTGCCTCCTGCCTCCTGCCTCCTGCCTCCTGCTCCTGCCTCCTGCCTCCCTCCTGCCTCTGCTCCTTTAGGACTCAAGTCATGAACCACCATGCCTGACTATTTACCTAACTCCTTACTAGAATGTAAACAAATACTCAATGTTAAGAAAATGACAAATGACTACTTTCTTTACCAGTTTCAAGATTATCAGATTTTAATGTGAACTATTTAGAGAGACTGGAATTTTTCAATCCATGAGTAGAAGAAGGTTAATAACAAAGAAAAATATTTGCGATGTGAACACATGTTAACAAGAAATATGGGAAAATAAGAATTTTAAAATCAAGCCCTTGCTCTGGAGCTAGTGTAGATGGGTGGGCTAGGGTAGAGATGAAAGTTAGAAGCCAGCATGGACTGAGCAGAGCTTCTCTATCCTATTATTTCCCCTGATTATTATGCTAAGAACAACAATAACAAAATAGAAACTCTAGCCCAAGAAAAATCACTGTGCCTACCCTTCTTTTCTTGTTTTTTAGCAAACAAGCCCTGTGAGTGCAATGCTGGTGCTTGTGAAGTCGCTAACAGGACCAAGAGAACACATCGTGGACCTGGAGATGCTGACAGTCAGTAGTATAGGGACCTTCCGCACAAGCTCTGTGTTAAGATTGACAATAATAGTGGGGCCGTTTTCATTTTAAACTTTTATTCACATAAAGCCTACCACAGGCATTTAAATCAGCCAAAGAATATCATTACATTAAAGTTTATTTTATTTATAGCTCTATCTAGTACATCTATATTCAAACAGCTAGACTATGGTAGGAAGTGGGCATTTAATCCATAAGAGTCAACATTTATCTTTATCACTGTGTGTAAATTAGACATTAGTCCAACATTCTTCTTGAAGAGAGCTAAGCATATATTATCTAGTGAAACTTGGATTCTTTCCTACAAAAATGGGACCAAGCAATGATACTGTTCTGTGGTGAATAGAGAAATATACACCTCCACAAACAATCTCATGAGGATTGGCCATCTAAACATCAAGAGCAAGAAGGGTTTTTTTTTTAACTTCTTTGTAAGAAAATGGAAAAAAGTCAATAAAGATATATTTCTTTAGAAAATGAGAATCTGCCATGTTTTTGTTGGTCTACATTTTAATGATCAGTTTACAGGTACTTGTTTCTTGTTTAGTAGGAAATTATTATTGTGCAATATGCTAGTTTCCATTCAGCATTTTAAAGCTTGTCAGAATTTCACCCACAATTCCAAAAAAAGTCAACTATCTCCTCAAAAATTATTTTGTTGAGAAATCTATGAGGAAGAGTAGAGAAAATAACTTTTTTCAGAACCATTTTAGAATTCTCCAAAGAAGCAAGTTAAGTACATGTAATAAAATCCCTGAAGAAAGAAATGCACTTACAGTTCAGAGCAAAATGGAGAAGAGGTGATTCCCTGGGGACACTCCCATTTCTAAGCCTCATTTCTAACAAGCCTCTAGTTTCTCAGCAAGAATCTAACCCTTGTACTTGCACTCAGAGAGGGAGGAAAAACGTGTCTCTTTACTCTTAGAATTCACATTATTCTTCCTGTTCAATTCTATGAAAAAATTTCATGTCTTCCTTGTTTAAAATAACTGCTTCTCTTTGGTTATGATATTTTTAAATAAAAATAAATGTTCTTTTATTTAGAAGAGGACTCAATTTCCAGACATTTTAGGTGACCAATTATAGCTGGAGTGTGTGTGTGTGTGTGTGTGTGTGTGTGTGTGCGTGTGTGTGTGTGTATGTATCACAAAGATGCATAAAGACTATTAAAATCATGCCACACACACAGAAATATGCACAACCAATGTTTTGCTTACATCTCACTTAAAAGCACAAGTCACAATTAACTGTGCTGCTGAAAACAAATGTCTTTTAGAGTTAATTAAATGTGCAAGAATTGTTAAAAGAGAAACCTCACTGATAAACAAAATACAAATTCCTTGACTCTAGGGTTAGGGTGAGCTGTGTGAGTTTCAGGACAAAAAGAGAGGAGACCCTGGTGAGCAGCCACACCTGCCCTCACCTGCTACACCAGAGTCTGCAGTCCACATGACTTAAACACTAATGTCAACTTTTACACTTAATCTATCTAGATTTCCCTGTCTTTAGACAAAGTCTTTGAGTCAGAGCTTAATACAAGAACACTTAAATAATGAGGATCTACCATATTTGTCTTAGTCTTTATTGTAATGATCAGTTTTAAGGCAGATGTTTATTGCAAAGCATTAAATCACCACTTTACAGCATGCTGGTTTCTATAGGCATTTTAAACTTTGCAAAATTTTTACCAAAAGCCTAAGACATTTTCCAAGATTTTTCCATCTTAAAAAGACAGTCCTGTGCCTAGCTCAAGACTTCAAAGTAACAGGAATCTATAGAATATCCTTGCTTAAATGCTAGCCCTCCAACCTCATCTTCAAACACATATTTTACCTGGATTAACAGAAATCATTAGCAAATAGGTGGCTTCTTTTTCAGTCCAAGCATGGTCTAACCCACAAATCAGACACACTGAAAGACTGACATACTGTAGTCCTACTGAGGAAATCCTACCTTTAAATTGTGCACATGCTGTTTTAGTGTGTGCAGCTCTGGAGTGCACACTTCAGTGCACACAACACACTCACCAAGGTGTGCAACCATTAGTGCTCTCTAGATCCATAACATTTTATTCACTAGAAACATGAGCTCATTATCATGTACCACTTGTTGCAAGCTTCTGTAAGAGATCCTATTGAGCTACTTCTGTCTTGATTTGTCAATTCTGATATTTCTTATGAATAGAAACATAAATGTGGCCTTTTATGCCTAGCTTCTTTCATTCCGTGTGTTTCTGAATACATTGATAACTATGTATTTGTAATTCTCACAACATAGTGTATGTCTGTAATGCATTCCTTTTGTGTCCATTGCATAGATAAACATTTTCTTTTCTTCATCTCTTGATATATTGTTTCTGCCTACAGTTTTTTATAACATGTTTTAATAAGGAAATGATTATTTATCCACCCTTTTCAGAACTAAAATTAACCCGTGTTCAGCTAAATAGCAAATAAATATGGTTCTTTTCTAATTCTTAGAATCAATGGCTTGCAAAGAACTTGGGAAAGCTAACACATGAGTTCATTTATGGGTGCAACAATCCTCAGTACACATAACAATTCTTTCACTGTAATTTGAAATTCAAAATCAGTGACGATCCACAGCACTAAGACAAAGGCCTGCTTTGTTCTCCAGCAATACAGTTCCCTCCTGTCTTTGAAAATCATTGATCTGAAGCAATTCCCATGGTTGGGAACTACAGCCACACTCAAGCTATAATTAAACTTTTTCTATTCATTGAAGATTTCTACTGTAACACCATCCAACACTAGTCAGTACAATGCAGAAGAGCCAAGATTCTAGCCTCAGTTCTAATCATATAAAGCTAAGAGACTTGATCAATTTGCACAGCTTCTCAGTGCCTTTGTTACTTTATCTATAAGATGGGAAAGTTGAAACAAGGTGTTTTACCAATTTTAAAATCTTTTAAATTCCCATCCCATGGATGCATTGAGAGCTCCCTCAACATACCTGGGTGATCTGTGAATGTGGCCATTATTGGGAAGTACTATATACTTATGGAAGGAAATAGTTCCCATGCAAAAATAGATTCTTACAATATGGGTCATCCTCTGAGAAAACGAAAAGGATCCAGTTCTGCTACAAACTTTTGAAAATTACATTTTAAAGTGCATGTATATGTATTCAGTCTTAAATAATGTCTTTTTAAAACATTGGGGAGCAATGTACATTGAGGTCAGTCTCTCCTTCCACCTTGTGGGTTCTGGGGATTGAATTCAGGTCATCAAGCTGCACTCCTTTCTTTCCACTGCTACTAACTAAAATAGGATTACTCATTGAAAGTCGTTTTCCTTTGCTTTTATGCAGAGAAGGGGACAACCACATATTCCCATGGTGCAATGTACTTCCAGAAAAAAGTCTGTTTTTCCTCAGCAAACCTCAGTGAAGACTGACACAGATCCACTCATGACCTGGCTTAGACTTTCATGCTTTCTGAATGGATGCATGGTCTGGATATGGTCAGGAGAAGCCTGGTAATTAAGACCTCTCAAAGTAAGGGTTTTTCCCTCTGTTGCCAAATCACCACTCCAAACAGCTTGACAACATGCAATTTTCATTATCTAAGAGTAAAATCTCTCCTGTCACACATCCTCATTTTTAAGTTATCAAAGAACTCGTGAATTTTTCAGTTCCTCAGGTTTCTAACACTTGCTCAAGGTTACACTGTGTTAAGCAAGATCCTTGTACCCAGACTGAAGTCATAAGAAATTAGCCATACCCCAAATCTTAACATTACAAACTTTCCTCCCAAGCTCCTTCAGACAGCCTTTCTACTCTGCACTAAGGGCAGTCATATGACCAGCTATTACAGCCACCATCACCCACTGTCAAGTTAAAATCATATATACTCAAAACTGAGAGTTGTTTACTTTCTTAAGCTGTAGTAAATTCCCTTTCTTTAACTCCAGAGAGATAGAAATGCTTTGCACATATTATCCTTCAATGTTTCAAAGTGCAAAGAATAATCATACAGAGATGTTTCTACATAACTCTATAGCAATTCCTAAAGAAATGAAAGCTTCTTTGTAAACATTAGAATGCTCTACATGTAGAAACTCTTAGAGGCAGAGTGAAGAAGATAGGCTGGATCTAACACTCTGCTCTCCAAGAAACTGGATAAAAATCTCACAAAGCCCATGTTGCCACATAAATCAGAGTAAACGAAGGGTTAATACAGAGAATGTCCTAAGTTACTACTGAGGGAGAGAATACATACAGCAAGCATCACAGAAAGGTATGTTCCTGTAGAATCCCAGAGAAGGGGGTGATGTGAATACTTCAGTTGTCCTCAGACTCCTTAACTACTTCTATGATGTGCTTGAATGTAAGAGAGAAAAGATCTCAGTGAAAGGTGTATGCTACCAAGTGTGATGACTGGAGTTCAATCCCCAGCACTCACAGGATGAAAACAGAGAATTGACTCCAACAAATTGTCGTTTACTTACACACACACACACACACACACACACACACACACACACCACAAATAAATAGATATAAATTTTAATTTAAAGAAAATATTTAAAATTGACTATTTTAAATTATAAATACTAAGAGATAGGACACCACTAGAAAGCACCTGCATATGTCACCTCTCTCTATGAGAGAGATGACTTCATGAATCTAAATAATGGCCTAAAAAGACTGCTTAATTATCTCTTAGACACTGAACGTTAAAGTGGGGTTCTTACTCTGAAAGGTACCTCACGAGTCAGCTTTCCATGATTCACGTCTCCTTGAGTTCAAGTAGCTCTATTTTTAAAGAGCTTTCTGTGCTTCTAACTTTTTAACACTCTTTTTAAAATACAGAACAGCTGCACACATGTTACGCATAAGCATCCCACTAGAGGAATTAACATGTTGAATTGTTTTTAATGCACATATTTGAGTTCTAAATCATCATCTCTGAACTATGGCAAGGGTCCATGCCCCCAACTAGGGGGCACACCTGAGAACTACAAACCCAAACTGTTAGACATCTGCTCACAAAAAGGCCAGTTCTATTTTATCTGGCCTGCAGACTTAAATACCAAGATTTCTCAGCAGAAGAAAAAAAAAGCCCAAAACTGAGCTGCCTCTTGTATGAAGTCAATGCAGAGGTCTGGCTAAGCTGTTTATATTGTGAGCACATGTGTATGTTAACACAGCACAGACTCCTTTAATAAGCCAGGATTGGAACATAAATGCAAGAGAGTTTTAAAGACCCAAATGCAATACATGTCTTGTTTTTTTTTTAAAAAGCCTTTGGTAGAAACTCAGTTCTGAACAATCAGCATTATCTCTAAATATATGAATAAGCAGTTTAATGAATATATAGGTGTCTCCAAATTGTTTATTTCCCTTAAAAACTATTCTATGGGGTTTTGTTTTAATATTTAGACTATGTTTCATGTTGCAAATTACTTGCCAGGTGTCTCAGTTTCCATGGTCCACAAGCATATCCTGACACAAGAACTCCACTGCACTGAATGTCTGCCTGTTTGAATGTCTGCCTCAGAGAGTGTATGTGAGGAAGGAGGGAAGTGAAGAAGAAAGATATGTTGAGCCAATAAGGGAACACTCTGCGGAAAATTGGAGCTCAGATCTAGAATCCACCCCCAACCCAAAAACAATCCTGGGAAACTCACTTCAGAAGTGTTCTGTAACAGTCTAAAGACTGGACTATCACATACCAGTATACACACAAGCTCCTGCCTGCAAGTGAATGAGCACCCTGGCATTGAAAACATGCCTTTGGCAGAGGTGAATGACTGCTTTATACGGCATGCTATCAGAAAACTACAAACTGCTACCACAGTCCCCAGTAAACTTACATGGTATAGATTGTGGGGTAGAGCATTGGCATCTGTTAAAGGCCAGAGGACTCTGGAAACTGAAGTCTGTGTCACTCCCTGACAAGGCATACTCGTGTCACATGAACCTCCTCTTTGATGCTTTACTTAACTTTCTCCCACCTTCTTTTCTGGTCTTCTACTTTCTTTCTCATCTTCTACTAAAATTTCTTCTCCTCCAGTGTTAACTGGCAAATTAGGCACCATCATGTTCAAGACGATGCCCTGAATTAGGCAGAAAGACACCAAAGCTTTAAGTGTAGTGTTGTGTGGTTAACATGGCATCTATCTTACCTTGACTTCATCCTTAATCAGTATGGAGTGCCATATAAAAAAGGGTACTTTTAGATGTCTGCTTCAAGGGAGCTAACAGTGTTGAAGTATTACTAATAGCTCTTGTACCATCAGCACTTACCAGGATGATGGTAATGATCCTCTATGTTCACCTGGTCACTTGTTCATGGAAAAATCTATAGAAGAAACATACTTCAGCTGTTTTGTAGCATAATATCTTCCTTTTAGACTCTATGTCACATTTCTCTCATGTTACATGGCACTGGGGTAGGTCACAAGCATTTAGGGGCAGAGTTGAGACAATAAGGAACATTCAATATTGTTGCAGCAGGAACCATTTATATAGTCAATAGTCATGACAACATATACTAAATGGAGCTCAAATCTGGATACACAAAGTTCCTAGAATATTTATATCTCCTCTACTGTGCAGGAGGAGATGACAAAAGAGGAGAGGAGTCCGGGGAAAAAGGAAGGAAAGAGAGGGGAGGAAGCATGAAGGTAAGAAGAGGGAAGGGAACAGGGAGGGGAGGAAAGGGGAAAGAGTAGGGACGGAAGAAGAGGGAATTTGTCAGAGCCAAAAGGTAATCCATGGAAAATTCTTCCAGTCACTAGAGATATACAGTGCTAAGCAGAACACTTGATTCTTAACATGACCCATAATATACTTTATGTTGTATGCACAGTGATAAGTGTACCTCATGATGAAAATATTGTTCATATTTTTATAAAATCCCAGAAACTATTCTGACAGTTAAGAATAAACTGCAGCTAAAAAATAAAAAAGACACACAGACAGAGAAAGAAAGAAAGAAAGAAAGAAAGAAAGAAAGAAAGAAAGAAAGCTTCAGATAAAGTTTAAGAAAGTTCAGATAAAAGCTCAAGTTTAGTGAAAGAGGAAATCAGTTTTTTAAAAAAAGCCATGACTAGATTCTTGAGTCAGTAAAAATTGATGGAGTGGCAGAAGAGAATGTACCAATGGGGACAGCACTTGTTATGCAGGCATTAGGACCTAAGTTTGATCCCCAGCATCTATGTAAAAAGAAAGCCAGAGATGGTATCCATTGCAGACAGGGACAGGAGGATAGCTAGGATTTGCTAGCCACAAAAGTCCCTGCCTCTTGAAAAATTACATCCAACACACACACACACACACACACACACACACACACACACACACACACACACACAGAGAGAGAGAGAGAGAGAGAGAGAGAGAGAGAGAGAGAGAGAGAGAGAGAATATAAAGGAATAAATCATGTCAACAAGACAGTGGACAATTTGAGAATATTTTCTGGATATGATGCACAGTACGTAAGGTTTATCATTTCTGCATGTTAGGAATCAGGTGCTGCTCTAATGTAGACATTAACAAAGCTAAATGGTGATATAAGATGAAGAACTGGCAGCACTCACCACTAAGAAGCTTTGACATTTCAAAGAGTGTTCATAGGAATTCCTATGCAACTAAGTTTATTGAGATCCAAACTCAGAGATCATTCAAGGTAGTAATTTGACAGAGGGATTCCGAATTAGGCAATATGAAAAAATGCATGACCTGGTAATAACTATTAATGGAGATAAAAAGTCTTCTATAAGTACCAATTTAAGAAAATCCTAAGTGCTTGGATCATGCTGGGAGAAAGCTAGTCTCCCAGGAGTACTGACACACAGGTAGGACTACCACTTCTGCTCTGAGGGACCTGCCTGGAGACCTCCAGATGCAGGAGCTGAGGAGCATCTGAGACAGGATCCTTCTGGTTTCTGTAAGCACCTAGAGCTGACCCTGCATCACCGCTTTCAGTCCCCACTGGAAAAAAGCTGGTCTCCCAGGAGTGCTGACACACAGACACACAGGAGGGTCAAGCCACTGTCAGAGACAGCAAGACCAACTACACCAAAGATAACCAGATGGCAAGAGGCAAGTATAAGAAACTAAGCAACTGAAACCGAGGCCACTTGACAACTTCAGAACCTAGTTCTCCCACCACAACAACTCCTCTATACCCCAACACACCAGAAAAGCAAGATTCTGATTAAAGATCACATCTCATGATGATGTTAGAGGATGTTAAGAAGGACATAAATAACTCCCTTAAAGAATTACAGGACAATACAGGAAAACAGGTAGAAGCCCTTAAAGAGGAAACACAAAAATCCCTTAAAGAACTACAGGAAAACACAACCAAACAGATGAAGGAATTGAACAAAACAATCCAGGATCTAAAAATGGAAATAGAAACAATAAAAAAATCACAAAGATGGACAATCCTGAAGATAGAAAACCTAGGAAAGATATCAGAAGCCATAGATGTAAGCATCACCAACAGAATACAAGAAATGGAAGAGAGAATCTCAGGGGCAGAAGATACCATAGAAAACATTGACACAACAGTCAAAGAAAATACAAAATGCAAAAAGTTCCTAACTCAAAACATCCAGGAAATACAGGATACAATGAGAAGATCTAAGAATAATATGTATATAAAAAGCAAAGATTCACAACTTAAAGGGCCAGTAAATATCCTCAATAAGATTATAGAAGTAAACTTCCCTAACCTAAAGAAAGAGATGCCCATAGCATATAAGAAGCCTACAGAACTCCAAATATATTGGACCAGAAAAGAAATTCCTCCTGTCACACAATAGTCAAAACACCAAATGCACAAAACAATATTAAATTAAATTCTTTAATTAAATATTAATTAAAGAATATTAAAAGCAGTAAGGCAAAGAGGTCAAGTAACATATAAAGGCAAACCTAACAGAATTATACCAGACTTCTCAACAGAAAATACAAAAGCTAGAAGAAACTGGGTACATGTCATACGGACCCTAAGAGAAAACAAATGCCATCCCAGGCTACTATATCCAGCAACACTCTCAGTTACCATAGATGGGAAAATTAAGATATTCCATGACAAAACCAAATTTACACAATATCTTTCTACAAATCCAGTCCTGCAAAGAATAATAGATGGAAAATTCCAACACAAGGAGGGAAACTACACCCTACAAAAAGCAAGAAAGTAATCTTCTTTCAACTAACTCAAAAGAAGATAGCCACACAAATATAATTACACCTCTAACAACAAAAATAACAGAAAGCAACAATCACCTTTCCTTAATATCTCTTAATATCAATGAACTAAATTACCCAATAAAAAAACATAGACTAACAGACTGTATACATAAAGAGGACACAGCATTTTGCTGCATTCAGGAAACACACCTCAGTGTCAAAGACAAACTTCCTCAGAGTAAAAGACTGGGAAAAATGTTTCCACACAAATGGTCCCAAGAAACAAGCTGGGGTAATTCTAATATCGAATAAAATCAACATTCAACCAAAAGTTATCAAAAATATAAGGCAAAACACTTCATACTCATCCAAGAAAAAATCCACCAAGATAAATTCTCAATTCTGAATATCTATGGTCCAAAAGCAAGGGCACCTACATTCATAAAAGAAACTGTACTAAAGCTCAAAGCACACATTGCATCTCACACAATAATAGTGGGAGACTTCAACAACCGCTCTCATCAATAGACAAATCATGGAAACAGAAACTAAACAGAGACACAGTGAAACAAAGAGATGTAATAAACCAAATGGATTTAACAGATATTTATAGAACATTTCATCCTAAAACAAAAGAATATACCTTCTTCTCAGCACCTCATGGTACCTTCTCCAAAATTGACCACGTAATCAGTCACAAAACAGGCCTCAACATATAGAAGATGGTAGAAATAATCCCATGCATCCTATCAGGTCACCATGAACTGAGGCTGGTCTTCAATAACAACAAAAGCAACAGAAAGCCCACACACACATGGAAGCTGAACAACTATCTACTCAATGATAACGTGATCAGGGAAGAAATAAAGAAAGAAATTAAAGACTTCTTAGTCTTTACTGAAAATGAAGGTACAACATACCCAAACTTATGGGACACAATGAAAGCTGTGCTAAGAGGAAAACTCATAGCTCTGATTGCCTCCAAAAAGAAACGGGAGAAAGCATACAGTAGCAACTTGACAGCACAGCTAAAAGCTCTAGGACAAAAAGAAGCAAATACACCCAGGAGGAGTAGAAGGCAGGAAATAATCAAACTCAGAGCTGAAATCAACCAAATAGAAACAAAAAGAACTGTACAAAGAATCAACAGAACCAGGAGCTGTTTTTTTTTAAATCAACTAGATAGACAAACCCTTAGCCAGATTAAGCAGAAGGCACAGAGACAGTATCCAAAGTCAAAAATGAAAAGGGAGATATAACAAGAGAAACCAAGAAAATCCAAAAAAAAATCATCATATCCTACTACAAAAGACTATATTGAACAAAACTGGAAAATCTGGAGGAAATGGACAGTTTTTTAGACAGATATTAGGTACTAAGGTTAAATCAGGATCAGATAAACCATCTACATAGTCTAATAACTCCTAAAGTAATAGAAGCAGTCATTAAAAGTCTCCCAACCAATAAAGAGCCCAGGACCAAATGGGTTTAGTGTAGAATCTATCTGTCCTCATAAAAGACCTAATACTAATATTCTCCAAACTATTCCACAAAATAGAAACAGAAGACACACTACCCCATTCTTCTATGAAGCCACAATTACACTTTTACTTTAACCACACAAAGACCCAACAAAGAAAGAGAACTTCAATTAAACTTAATTTTGTAAATAAAAAAAAAAAAGAATGGGAGCTTCAGACCAACTTCCCTTAAGAATACCGATGCAGGGGTTGGGGATTTAGCTCAGTGGTAGAGCGCTTACCTAGGAAGCGCAAGGCCCTGGGTTCGGTCCCCAGCTCCGAAAAAAAAGAACCAAAAAAAAAAAAAAAAAGAATACCGATGCAAAAATATTCAATAAGATTCTTGAACTCAAATTCAAGAACTCTTCAAAACGATCATCCATCATGATAAAGTAGGCTTCATCCCAGGGAGGCAGGAATGTTACAATATATGGAATTTCCATTAACGTAATCCACTATATAAACAAACTCAAAAGAAAAAAAAAGAGAAAATCCCAACCATATGAGAAGCAAGACCTGCTATTCTTGCTATAGTAGCTTGCTATTCTCCCTATACAAAATGACACAAAATGGGTATTGATAGCTTGAAGAGTTATATTGGTAGCAGATATGATAGGTCAACATATGTATATGTGTTTGTGTGTATGTGTGTTTCTATGTGTGCATATGTGTGTGCATGTATGTTTCTATATGTGCATATGTGCATGTGTTTGTATGTGTGTATACATTTGTGTGTATGTGTTTATGTTTGTGTGTGTTTATATATGTGTGTGTGTGTGTGTGTTGTGGAGATAGTTTAATGCTTGTATTATGTTAATTGGGTTCCCAAAATCACATGTATGTAAGATGCTGAAGTTTCCTGCCTCCAGTTGGGTTTGTTTGGTAAAGTTTCCCTCAGTCAATGGATGGGCAGGAAGACAGAAGTGGGACTTTAGGATTCACCAGCAAGGGGATGAGAAGGAGGGTTTAGAAGGAGGGTTTTCTGCCATTCCAGGAAAGCAGAAAGATTGGGCCTGAGAAGTGCAGGAAGAGAGAACATACCAAACAAGTAAGACCCAGAAAACAGCATCCCCAGGGAGCCCCCCAACTAGGTCTGGGGCCGCCAGAATGGAATATAGGAGGAGGGAGTGTGTTAGCCACATGGACGTTTGGGAGTAGCCCAGTCATTGAGCTGGTTAAGGCATGTTAAATATAAGAAAGACAGTGTGTGTATGAGTCTTTAATTCAGGAATCTAGAATATTGGAGTGGGTAGTAAGGAACTCATGCCCCTGCCCGGACAATTTGAGTAACACTATTGCCTACTGTAACATATATGTGTATGTATGTATGTATGTATGTGTGTGTATCTGTTTGTGTGTGTATGTGCTTGTACATGTATGCATGTGTATGTGTTTGTATGAGTGTATATGTGTGTGCACGTGTGTATGTGTTTGTGTTTCTGCATGTATGTGTTTATGTATATGTAAGTATATGTTTGTATGTATGTATATGTGTGTGTTTGTGTATTTGTGTGTATGTGTATAGTATTTGTGTGTATGTGTATAAATGTGTTTGTATATAGATATATGTGTGTTTCTATGTGTGTATGTGTATACATGCGTGTTTGTATGTATGTAGGTGTTTGTGTATGTATATGAATATCTGTAGGTGGTTTCCTTAGAGTGCCAACATCTTGTTCACTTGTGTTCTTCCAATGATTAACTGTCTTTGTTTCTTAAATTTATAAATCAGTTGTTAGTGAGAAAGGAAAGACTTTCAGGCTACATATACTCTGATTATATTCCACCTCTGAATCTTGGCTTATGGTGCTAGCATCTTTCACTAGACAAACTCCATGAATCTCAAACTGGGCTAAGCACTAAGGAAGCGGATCAAAAATTACATATAAGCACTGGACACAATAAATGTAAAAAATGCTTACACAATTGAAAAGAATATTTTGAGTCCAACATTTTAAAATGGCTGTCATCTCCTGCACACTTATTACTGACAGGAGCTTTCAACTTGCTATTTCAGGCCTTGGAAAGTAACTCACTGTTGGAGGTGGGGGTGGGGATAGTGGTGGGCACTTGATTTCACTAACGAAAGGCAGCTCCAATGATTTGGTTATGGCCAAATATCAGGCATGATGGAATCTGAGTTCAGGTTCTCCAAAACCTCAGTTATCTAAGGCAGCATAGCTGTGGACAGCTAATCCAGGGCACCTTTTGAAGATGTTAGGATTGGGTTTCTACAGGAAAAGATGTTTTAGCACAAGGTAGCTTACACAAGACAGCAAAATACTAACACAGGGTAAGAAGCCTCATAAATCTGTGGTTCATAACTCTCAACCAAGGTTCTGACTCCTCCTGCTGACTCGTGTGACAGATCCCTCTCCAAACAGATGTTTATTCTGCTCTTTTCTTACTATTTTCTTATTGTGTTTTCCTGTTTCATTGATGGCATAAGCAAATATCATTCCTATTTTTTTACAACATATCATTTGTGTGGGTAGGAGAAACATACTAATCAAATCATCTCAAAAATTAATACAATCTGTAAATTGCAGTTGTGGCAACTTCTAAAAAATGCTATGAGGTATTACACAAGTCTATAATTGGGAAACATCTAACAATCTACTCAGGCCTCCATAGCAAAATGTCTCTTCTTAAAGGTTAGTAAAAATTAAGTGCCATTTTAAGGTTAATATTCAGAACAGGATATACATATACAACTGCTTTTGTAAGGAAAGAATATTTTCTGGAACAAAATAAACTGAAACCTTGAGGTGGTTGGACCTTAGGGATAAAGCTTAAGAGACATGTAGAACCCACTGAAGTTCTGGCTTTGTTCTTGAAGAAATGGAAAACTATTCAAACATTTTAAGGAGATAATTAATGTCATCAAGGTTTTACTTAACAATGCTGTGAAGACTCATGGATAGGGCATGGCAACTCCAGTACTGGTAAAGAACATGAAGAGAAGGGAACAGAGTCCACATATTCATGGGACAAAATCAAGGGCATGATGATGGATCAGTCATGGAGAGTTTGGAAAGATGGACATATCAATAGTAAATGTGGGTTTCTGGCTTTTGTAATCCAACAAGCAGGCCACTGTTACCAAGTCAAGATTCAGGAAGGCCATCTCTGTGATCACAAGTGTGGAACAGTTCATTGGAACCTGGGGTGCTTACCCTTGAGTATACACTGAAGATAATGCCTTCTCTTTCCCAAAATCCACCTATTCATGGGGGACTGTGAGGCTTTGTGAACCCATCCCAAATCTATGTTTGACTGACAGCAGGCCCAGTCTTGTGCAGATGCAGCAAATCACTCTCTTAATTTCTTCAATAGACATCCAAGTATCTACTGTTGTCACAGACACATATAGACACCACACAGGGAGGACAAAAGCAAAGACAGTCATATTTCTAATGTTTATTAAATTCATTTTAATAAGTAAAAATATAAAAATGATGCATATCAATGGCATGCCTAACTAGTCCTGTGAAGTCAGAACCCACAAAGCTAAGACAACTGGATTGCTGGCTCCATGCCTGCCTGGTTTACAGCATTCAAGACCAGTCTGAGTGACTTAATAATGTTTAGGAACTATACTTTATTCTTTTAAAAGGATATTAAAAGTGAGTTGTCTATTTATGAAAAATACTTATACTCAGAAATGACTAATGATATAATTCCTAATTATTATTATAATCATAATTGAACATTATGAGTGATTATGATTTATAATTAAACACAAAACACAATGTGTGCCTGCTACTTTCTTGGATTACTGACATGCACCATGCACTCTTTAGACTAGTCAAAGACATTACTATCATAAATATATATTTTGAAAATTCTAAGCAGGCACACTTTATAATCCCAACACTAAGGTGGCAAGAGTAGAATGACCACAAGTTTGAGGCTAGCCTGGCCTACATAGACGTCTCGTAAATCAAACAAAAAATAAAATAGAATATTCTTTACCAGCAAAAGTTAGCAATGACTAAAACCAGTACATATTCTTCTGTTTGGGGATTAATGTAGAACTATTAAGTATCAGTTGCCACTCTGTGTGCGTGCGTGTGTGTGTGTGTGTGTGTGTGTGTGTGTGTGTGTGTGTGTGTGTGTGTGTGTGTGTTTTAATTGCTCAAGTTTTGGTACACTCCTGCTAAATGAGAATTCATGCAGTTAAATGTGAGGAAAGCTACAGTCACACTAGGGCCATTTTACCTTACCAGAAGTAACTATGTATATTACCAGTTGCTTAGTTTCCCTAGTTCTAAGTCTAGGCCACTGTAAAACACCCATAGGAGACTAATATATAGCATTCACTCCTTGTTTCAAGAAACTAAACAATAAAGAAAATGAATCATGAAATGTCAGTCCCTTAAGCAGTAGATATAGATATCACATAGATACTTCAAAAACTCTATGATAAAACTGGAAAAAGGGAACAAACAAAGAGATACCATGGCTGTCACAAAACAGCAATGAGAAGCCTCAAAGTAGCCCATAACCACTTTGGAAGAAGATAATGAGACATCCACTCCAAACCATCACCAAAACTCTTTCAGTTGTCTGAGGGTAAGTCAAAAGATCTGGTTTCCAAGTCAGTGAAGTCATATGCAGACCCTATTCTTATTCAGTGTGAGTGTTCAGAGGTGGGTAACACAAGTTTCCAAATTAAGTAACAAATTAATTAAAGTAGATGATATATAAGAAGTAAGAAACAAAAAAATAATGTGACACAAAGATAGTTAGCTTTGCAGTATGCTTCTGTAGCAAAGAAATCCAAGAAAATCAGATGCTGATATTGTTCCAGTAATTTCAGTAATGAGTTATTTAGTGTTGAAACAGCTCAGGTCTGGGCTCTTGACAGTTTTATAGACCATGGTAAAGGTTTTCAGCAGTGTTTGAGGCAGGCATGACTAGCAGCTAGATTATACAGACTGACTTCCCACTTGCAGATATTTACTTTTTATAGCAAGCCAGTGAGCTGTTTGACCAATCAGGCCACAGATTCTTTGCGTCTCTGCAAAAGCTAAGCAAAAACTGGGTATAAAAGACTCATAACACATTCAGGCTGAATTTTCCTCTAATGTGTCTTCATATATTCTCCATAAGATACTACCAATGACCAGTAGTCTACTTCATCACAGTTACATGGAAAAGCTCTGAGTGACTAAGTGTAGAGTTCAGCTGTGTGGGTTTATGGAGACCCACACACTGGCAATCAATGGAACATCCTTTAGAAGCAGAGGCAGAATTGTACCAAAAGTCTCTCCCTCCCCATCATGAAACCAGACCTCCATCTAATGCTCAAGGAACACCTCCTCTCTATGTACAGCACTGCACTACTCTCTGGTTTCATTCCTTTGGTTCCTTAGGATTAAGTTGATGCTTATGAGGATATATAACCACTTTTAAATTACCACCTAACTTCTTTTATATGTGCCTTCTCTCACTCATAATTGATCAGCCACCAACAACCACTTCTGTTTCAGTGGCTACCATATTGCAAATTGAGCAGATCTATCCATACACATGTGGTGTCCTTCAGTTGCTAATGCCAGAGCCATCATCCTCACATTTCAGCTGGGAATCTGACTATGGCCTCTTCTTTCACATGTCTCACCTTCAGTCACCAGGGCTTGTGAATTCTAGCGTTATATCTCTTGCCACCACCCACCTTTTCCATTTCCACTGCCAGTATCCTTGTTTAGGACTTTATTTCCTTGCCTACACTGTTTCAAAAGTCTCCCACTGGCCTTTCTGACTCTAGTTTCCCCTCCTCCAATCCAATCCAAACACCCCAGCTAGATTAATCTTCCCAATACACTCTGACTCACATTACTTCTCAAAGTAAACACCCTCCATGGTATTCCATAGCCTATCAAATAAAATATAAATTGCTCATTCTGGCATAAACTAAGCCCAAGGTAGTGAATTCTGTGGTATTATCCTCCTCCCCATCACACCAGCATATTTATTCTCCTTGATGTCAGTAATCCTGGCTACTGACAGGTCACAATTGAATCCCTTTCCAGAAATTTCCTTTGGCAATAGTAGCTGTTTGTCTCAAGTTCTATCTTTTCCCAGGAGGCAGCCCACATGCAATGCTGGCTGTGAGGAACACAAAGGCAAAGCTCCCTTGCCTCAATCTCAGAGCAAGTTTGTAGTGCTCTGCCAGCTTCACACAGGACCAGCTGAAGGTTCTTTTCAACTTTATTTAACTCAACATTTCCTCTGCCCTATCCTGTTTCCTTCATTCCTTCACAGTTATTAATCCCAAGGGAATTCCCCAATAAAAATCATACATTGGTCCTTTCCTCTCAGAACTTGTGTTCAGAAGCTACAACATAATAACCTCAAATCCTTTCTTTCACGGGACTTAATTTTACTGTTTCTATAGTCTATGTACCAGTCACAGTGGTCAAGCTACCATTCCAGAAGGAAGCTTCATGCTCTCAACTGACCAAAATAAGAATCTTACTGGTTGTCTAACATGTTACAGAATTTTCAAAAGATTGGTCTAATGAGATATAAGGGAGCAAGCAGCCAGTAGAATATAATATGAGCAGTTTCAGTGTTTCAAATGTGTTTTCAGTGTCTGCTAAAAGTTTCTGCATTGGAAACATGGTTCCTAGTGTGGCAGCATGAAATAATGAACCATGTAGGATGTAGGACTTGTTGCAGGGTGAATGGGTCACTAAAAACAGAGACCTCTAAGATTCTTATGGGATTCCAGTAAGTGCACATTGAGTGGGTCATTGTTGTTCCCAGTCTCTGTACTATTGTGTTTCTATGGGACATATCCCTCTTATTCCAACGCTCAGCATACTGCATCAAAGACAAGGCCTTACCATAAGCTGACATGACAGAATCACACAGCCTTGAATTTTCAGCCTCAAAACTCTGCATTAAATAAGATAAATAAAATTAGTCTTTATAAGTGTCTAACTGCAGGCGTTTTGTTACAGCAAGAGAAAATGAATTAATAAAGCAGCAATTCTCTAGTCCAGATTACAGAAAAAAACATAGAAGAGTATGCTAAATAGAGAAGAACATGACCAGAGTTTCAGAAATATGAAAACTCATCACAAAACATACACACACACACACACACACACACACACACACACACACACACACACACATTACAGAATGAGTGAAGCTCAAGAGGCTTGGTAGTAGGAGAAAAGGCAAGAGAAATCAGCAGAGCGAGAACAAGAAAAGAACAAACCTTGTAGAGGAATGTAGACACTATACTTAGAACAGGGGGAATGCCACATAGCTTGAAGAAAAGAAATAACCAGAAAATAATATTTGCACTTTTAGGAAAACTTTCTATGTGTTGTACTGAGAAAAAAATAGCTGAAATTTGAAAAAGGGTGATTACTGATGCCACACAAACAAAATATCTGCAAACTGACCCAAAGGGACCACTTTCTCTGTGGTTCTGATGAGGAGGACAGAGACCACTTTCTCGAGGAACTGGTGAGGAGGAAGGGGTCAGCATAACTTCATGTGGCTGATGCCTTTCTGGAATAATTCACTGCATTTTATGCACAGAAGTTCAAAACTGAAAAAAGACAGAGCTCTAGAAAGATAATGAGTTCAATTTTAATTGAACGTTTCAAACTAGGGAAGAGTCAGCTATAGGAGAGTAGACAGCTGACAGACATGGAGAACTAGATGTGAGAAGAGCAGCCTGGCTGGAGACAGGTCTGCAGCATCAACACCACACCACATATACAGCCATAGGGAACTGGAGGTGAGACTCCAAAATGCCATCAAGAAAGCAAAGGAGAGAAATTCCAGATGGAAGTCGGGCATCAGTAGCCAAGACACACTTGAAGGTGAAGGAAGAAGTCACAAACCTCAAATATTCCTCAGACCAAATTAAGGAACACCCAAAACGTGTCCACTGCTTAGAAAGAGCTCTGTGCTACTGATCCAACTTCCCCCTTCCCCCTACCCAATCTGGAATGCTTTTCCCACAGTCAGAAACAATACCATCTCTCAAGGTTGAGTTCTAGTTACCTCACATTTGCCTGCTGATGTGCAACATCATTATAACTTACCTCACCAACTGAGATTTTGAGAACTAAAGCTGTCTATACATCTTAGCACTCCTTTAGCTCATTAAAAAGTGGAAAATGTAGGTTCAGAAAAGAAACCAAACTTGTGTGTGGTTGTGGGGGTGGGGTGTCAAGAAGGAAGAGAGCCAGAAAGTGGAAAGTGCTGAGGAGAGCTATCTACAAGACAGATAGACATATTACTGGCCTTGTCAGCCCAAGCAGAGACAAGTCTATGTGAGATGATGATCTCCTTACATGTAAATATGATGCATGAAATGACAGTAAAAGTCCCTGCCTTATATTTTCACTATGTTATGACTTCAGTGAACCAGATTAATTTTAGGACTGGAGCAAAACATCTTCATCTTCCAAAGCCTGGCTGACCTCACTAACTCCAAATGGGAGGCTCTGAATAGCCAGTGATAAGCAGATATTTGTCTTTTGCTTTTTATTTTCCTAGAGTGTAAACATCTAAAGAAGAAAGCCTATTTGAACAGGCCCAACTGCCAGTTTCATTTACCCTCTTATATTTAATGAGCCTGTTTTGTTTTATGGGTGCTTCAAACAAGCTGACAGAGCAGAGGCAACTGCACACTGCCAACATGAAGCAACTTGCTGAGCCCTCAATGTGAGGTCGGAGGCTTCACTTCACCCCCTTCAGACCTACTTTTCCATGATGACTTTTTCAAACACAGATCAAAACCCAAACCAGTAGAAGAGAATTCTTGCTTTTCCAAAGGATCAACAGAAGTGTTCTAAGGCAGCTTGAAGGAGTTGCCAACACAAAAACAATGAACATGATGGTCACATGGTAGTTTTTGGAGACTTTCAACTCAGAGCTTCAAAATCTGGCTTCACAGCTGTGTGAACAGGAGTTATTCTGCCCTTCCCCCACTCTTGCCTAAGCAACATTCCTCCTAAGGCTTCAGAACTTCTTGGCATTCCTCTCAAATACTGGCAAATATTTACTCGGTGCCCAGCAGAGCATTTTGAAAGTGACTCCTCCTTAACAGTGGTAATGTTCAACACTGGTAACACATATATACCTTTAAGCTATAGTTTTTTTCTCAATTGGAGGGGATAGGACCATGAAAATCAGAATTAAACAAGATAGAAATTCCCAGCTGTTAGCATTGAGCCATTCTCTAATGGCCTCTCAGCTCAACACCTTGTTTTATCATTTCACCACTGCTCCTATAATTAACAATGCTTATACCACTACATACTTCTCTCTTGGGTAGCTTTACAGTCTACTGTGGGTCCCAACAACAGCCCCCAGTGGGCAAAAATAGGTGAAAACCTCCATGCCGGTCCATCAGACAGCAGCCCAAGAGTATATAGCACCACAAAAGAACCAACTATCAAAAAACAAACAAACAAAAAAAACCCTTCATACAGGCCAAAGAGTCACATACACCTGGAACTCTGTAAAGAAACTAGGGATTTAGTCCAACATCAGCAATTACCTGATTAAAACAAGGGGAAATGTGGGAAAGTGTTACCAAGATGGCATCCTTACAAGTAAGTACCTTCTCAGAATGTTTCCTTTCTCTGTGTTGCCTATATTTTTAGTACCTGCAATCTATAACTTACCACCTTGTCACAATATAATAGCATGTTCTAGTTAATTATTTTAATTATCCAAAATTGTAGTGCTCAGGGCTGTAGTGCCTTCAAGGGGGAAATGGGTAGAAGTTAAACAATTGATGTAGAAAAGAACATTTACTAAACACCAACTATATATAAAATTAAGAAAGTTTTTTATTACTAAGGCAAAAAATCTCTCTTATACCTAGTCATACTGATGATAGGTGGAATTTTTCAGATGTTTGGTTCACACCGAATACAACCTTGTATAAATTAAAACTACTTATCCTGTTCGAGAAATGAAGAAACCAAAGCTTTAAGAGGTTAAGTAATTTCCCAAGGTGCTGGAAGTCCTACAGTTAGTAAGTGGGGGAGCAAGGATTTGAGTCCAAACTGCCTAGCTCCAAGGGCTCCAATCACCCTGACATGGAGTTCCTATGTATATAGGCTTAACATACACAGATTAAACGATGTGCAAAAGATTGCTTTGCAAACTGACTTCCCAGAGATAGTAAAAACAAAGAAACTTCCTATATACAAAATTTGGGGTATTTCTTTTCTTGTAATTTGTCATAGAACTGCTTACTTAAACTTTTTTCAAGAATTTTGATTTTTCTCCTAGATGATTCATAGTAGTACCCAATTATTTATGTGATTGTCCAGGCAGCTGTGTTGTTCCTTGCCACTTGCCCCAATGTTCTGGGTTCCCAAATACACATACACAGCCTTTATATTTTGATATACCTAAAACAGCTCAATGGCTAGGTGACTTCCTAATCTCCATGTGGCTAATCCACCTCCTCCAGTACCCCAGTCATTACTCACTGAATCCTGTACTCCATCTTTGCTGCCCTGGACACAATTGGCTTGAGGCTGTTATTCCTTGGCTCCTACATGATGGCTATGCAAACAATTTTGGGGACCCAAATTAACATAATATAAGCAGCCACAATGATTATTTCATTTTAAAGTTTTATTTTTAATAATAGGTACATGTGGATGAGTATATACCCACAGAGGCCAAAAGAGGAAGCCAGACTCTCTGGAACTGGTGCTATAAGCAGCTGAAACTGCTCTACCTAGGGGCCAACAAATAAACGGAGGTCCTCTAGAAGAATAGCGTGTACTTTAACCACAGCTCCATTTCTCCAGATCTCTGAAGGCTTCCTTTTCAGAATACTAACCAGCACCTGGATCTTTAGGACATCACTAATAATTTATTTTACTTTCAATAAATTATTAGTGGAAATTAAGCTTGGTTGGAATAAACCAAGTAGGTAGGAAATAAAAATCACTTTCCAATAGTGACCACTTAATTAACCAGTAGGAAAGAAACTGTAAAGACATGTGAGCCATTCTGTAACAGAATCCACTTTTTTAATTGGTCAAATTGAGATGGTTCCTTTGTCAAATGTTTGTCCTTTTAAGCTGATTCCAGGTAAGATGGTGGAACTAGATGCTGCCTCCTTATGATCAAGTGAAGAAATCAAAGACAGAAAACAAGACTCTGTTTTGAGGAGAGGGATGCAATCAGAATCACAAATGAAATTAAAAGTTAGATGTAAGAGTGAAAAAAAAAAGAGAAAAGTCAACACAGAGAGGTCAGCCAGAGAAAGCCTCAGCAGCTTCACAGTGGAAACTTTTTCCAAAAGTAGTTGGTTTTCTCCTTGCTGAATTGCTCTTGGATTCAGTCAAGAGTGGGTCACCCAGTAAGAAGATACTGCTGCTCCTGAAAAAACAAACAAACAAAAAAAAAAAACAAAGGTATTCCAATCAACAGATACACAAATGGCACTGTAGAAACACACACCATAGAAAACTTATAACATGGAAAGCCAAGGCAACATGACTCCTGAAAGAGATAACTCCTTACTTATCTCAAACACAGTTAAACAGTTAACAGACCAGATGAAGGTTTCAAAAGTTTTCTGTTACAAAAAACTAATGACATAAATAAGGATACAAATAAGCAGGTAAATTCAATACAGGATCTGGAAAGAAATATATGAAGCATCAACAGAATGCATGGTAAAAATAGAATCATAGGCAGAGAGCCCGTGGGCAGCACCCCACGAGCGAACTTGAGCCTCGGGACCACAGGTAAGACCAACTTTTCTGCTGCAAGAAGCTGCCTGGTGAACTCAAGACACAGGCCCACAGGAACAGCTGAAGACCTGTAGAGAGGAAAAACTACACGCCCGAAAGCAGAACACTCTGTCCCCATAACTGACTGAAAGAGAAGAAAACAGGTCTACAGCACTCCTGACACACAGGCTTATAGGACAGTCTAGCCACTGTCAGAAATAGCAGAACAAAGTAACACTAGAGATAATCTGATGGCGAGAGGCAAGCGCAGGAACCCAAGCAACAGAAACCAAGACTACATGGAACCATCGGAGCCCAATTCTCCCATCAAAACAAACATGGAATATCCAAACACACCAGAAAAGCAAGATCTAGTTTCAAAATCATTTTTGATCATGATGCTGGAGGACTTCAAGAAAGACGTAAAAAACTCCCTTAGAGAACAAGTAGAAGCCTACAGAGAGGAATCGCAAAAATGCCTGAAAGAATTCCAGGAAAACATAAATAAACAAGTAGAAGCCCATAGAGAGGAGACACAAAAATCCCTGAAAGAATTCCAGGAAAACATAAATGAACAAGTAGAAGCACATAGAGAGGAGACAGAAAAATCCCTGAAAGAATTCCAGGAAAACACAGTAAAACAGTTGAAGGAATTAAAAATGGAAATAGAAGCAATCAAGAAAGAACACATGGAAACAACCCTGGATATAGAAAACCAAAAGAAGAGACAAGGAGCTGTAGATACGAGCTTCACCAAAAGAATACAAGAGATGGAAGAGAGAATCTCAGGAGCAGAAGATTCCATAGAAATCATTGACTCAACTGTCAAAGATAATGTAAAGCGGAAAAAGCTACTGGTCCAAAACATACAGGAAATCCAGGACTCAATGAGAAGATCAAACCTAAGGATAATAGGTATAGAAGAGAGTGAAGACTCCCAGCTCAAAGGACCAGTAAATATCTTCAACAAAATCATAGAAGAAAACTTCCCTAACCTAAAAAAAGAGATACCCATAGACATACAAGAAGCCTACAGAACTCCAAATAGATTGGACCAGAAAAGAAACACCTCCCGTCACATAATTGTCAAAACACCAAACGCACAAAATAAAGAAAGAATATTAAAAGCAGTAAGAGAAAAAGGTCAAGTAACATATAAAGGGAGACCTATCAGAATCACACCAGACTTCTTGCCAGAAACTATGAAGGCCAGAAGATCCTGGACTGATGTTATACAGACCCTAAGAGAACACAAATGCCAGCCCAGGTTACTGTATCCAACAAAACTCTCAATTAACATTGATGGAGAAACCAAGATATTCCATGACAAAACCAAATTTACACAATATCTTTCTACAAATCCAGCACTACAAAGGAAAATAAATGGTAAAGCCCAACATAAGGAGGCAAGCTATACCCTAGAAGAAGCAAGAAACTAATCGTCTTGGCAACAAAACAAAGAGAATGAAAGCACACAAACATAACCTCACATCCAAATATGAATATAACGGGAAGCAATAATCACTATTCCTTAATATCTCTCAATATCAATGGCCTCAACTCCCCAATAAAAAGACATAGATTAACAAACTGGATACGCAACGAGGACCCTGCATTCTGCTGCCTACAGGAAACACACCTCAGAGACAAAGACAGACACTACTTCAGAGTGAAAGGCTGGAAAACAACGTTCCAAGCAAATGGTCAGAAGAAGCAAGCTGGAGTAGCCATTCTAATATCAAATAAAATCAATTTCCAACTAAAAGTCATCAAAAAAGATAAGGAAGGACACTTCATATTCATCAAAGGAAAAATCCACCAAGATGAACTCTCAATCCTAAATATCTATGCCCCAAATACAAGGGCAGCTACATATGTAAAAGAAACCTTACTAAAGCTCAAAACACACATTGCACCTCACACAATAATAGTGGGAGATTTCAACACCCCACTTTCATCAATGGACAGATCATGGAAACAGAAATTAAACAGTGATGTCGACAGACTAAGAGAAGTCATGAGCCAAATGGACTTAACGGATATTTATAGAACATTCTATCCTAAAGCAAAAGGATATACCTTCTTCTCAGCTCCTCATGGTACTTTCTCCAAAATTGACCATATAATTGGTCAGAAAACGGGCCTCAACAGGTACAGAAAGATAGAAATAATCCCATGAGTGCTATCGGACCACCACGGCCTAAAACTGGTCTTCAATAACAATAAGGGAAGAATGCCCACATATACGTGGAAATTGAACAATGCTCTACTCAATGATAACCTGGTCAAGGAAGAAATAAATAAAGAAATTAAAGACTTTTTAGAATTTAATGAAAATGAAGGTACAACATACCCAAGCTTATGGGACACAATGAAAGCTGTGCTAAGAGGAAAACTCATAGCTCTGAGTGCCTGCTGAAAGAAACAGGAAAGAGCATATGCCAGCAGCTTGACAGCGCACCTAAAAGCTCTAGAACAAAAAGAAGCAAATGCACCCAGGAGGAGTAGAAGGCAGGAAATAATCAAACTCAGAGCTGAAATCAACCAAGTAGAAACAAAAAGGACCATAGAAAGAATCAACAGAACCAAAAGTTGGTTCTTTGAGAAAATCAACAAGATAGATAAACCCTTAGCCAGACTAACGAGAGGACACAGAGAGTGTGTCCAAATTAACAAAATCAGAAATGAAAAGGGAGACATAACAACAGATTCAGAGGAAATTCAAAAAATCATCAGATCTTACTATAAAAACCTATATTCAACAAAACTTGAAAATCTGCAGGAAATGGACAATTTCCTAGACAGATACCAGGTACCGAAGTTAAATCAGGAACAGATAAACCAGTTAAACAACCCCATAACTCCTAAGGAAATAGAAGCAGTCATTAAAGGTCTCCCAAACAAAAAGAGCCCAGGTCCAGACGGGTTTAGTGCAGAATTCTATCAAACCTTCATAGAAGACCTCATACCAATATTATCCAAACTATTCCACAAAATTGAAACAGATGGAGCCCTACCGAATTCCTTCTACGAAGCCACAATTACTCTTATACCTAAACCACACAAAGACCCAACAAAGAAAGAGAACTTCAGACCAATTTCCCTTATGAATATCGACGCAAAAATACTCAATAAAATTCTGGCAAACCGAATTCAAGAGCACATCAAAACAATCATCCACCATGATCAAGTAGGCTTCATCCCAGGCATGCAGGGATGGTTTAATTTACGGAAAACCATCAACGTGATCCATTATATAAACAAACTGAAAGAACAGAACCACATGATCATTTCATTAGATGCTGAGAAAGCATTTGACAAAATTCAACACCCCTTCATGATAAAAGTCCTGGAAAGAATAGGAATTCAAGGCCCATACATAAACATAGTAAAAGCCATATACAGCAAACCAGTTGCTAACATTAAACTAAATGGAGAGAAACTTGAAGCAATCCCACTAAAATCAGGGACTAGACAAGGCTGCCCACTCTCTCCCTACTTATTCAATATAGTTCTTGAAGTTCTAGCCAGAGCAATCAGACACCAAAGGAGATCAAGGGGATACAGATCGGAAAAGAAGAGGTCAAAATATCACTATTTGCAGATGACATGATAGTATATTTAAGTGATCCCAAAAGTTCCACCAGAGAACTACGAAAGCTGATAAACAACTTCAGCAAAGTGGCTGGGTATAAAATTAACTCAAATAAATCAGTAGCCTTCCTCTACACAAAAGAGAAACAAGCCGAGAAAGAAATTAGGGAAACGACACCCTTCATAATAGACCCATATAATATAAAGTACCTCGGTGTGACTTTAACAAAGCAAGTAAAAGATCTGTACAATAAGAACTTCAAGACACTGAGGAAAGAAATTGAAGAAGACCTCAGAAGATGGAAAGATCTCCTATGCTCATGGATTGGCAGGATTAATATAGTAAAAATGGCCATTTTACCAAAAGCAATCTACAGATTCAATGCAATCCCCATCAAAATACCAATCCAATTCTTCAAAGAGTTAGACAGAACAATTTGCAAATTCATCTGGAATAACAAAAAACCCAGGATAGCTAAAGCTATCCTCAACAATAAAAGGACTTCAGGGGGAATCGCTATCCCTGAACTCAAGCAGTATTACAGAGCAATAGTGATAAAAAACTGCATGGTATTGGTACAGAGACAGACAGATAGACCAATGGAACAGAATTGAAGACCCAGAAATGAACCCACACACCTATGGGCACTTGATTTTTGACAAAGGAGCCAAAACCATCCAATGGAAAAAAGATAGCATTTTCAGCAAATTGTGCTGGTTCAACTGGAGGGCAACATGTAGAAGAATGCAGATCGATCCATCCTTATCACCCTGTACAAAGCTTAAGTCCAAGTGGATCAAGGACCTCCACATCAAACCAGACACACTCAAACTAATAGAAGAAAAACTAGGGAAGCATCTGGAACACATGGGCACTGGAAAAAATTTCCTGAACAAAACACCAATGGCTTATGCTCTAAGATCAAGAATCGACAAATGGGATCTCATAAAACTGCAAAGCTTCTGTAAGGCAAAGGACACTGTGGTTAGGACAAAACGGCAACCAACAGATTGGGAAAAGATCTTTACCAATCCTACAACAGATAGAGGCCTTATATCCAAAATATACAAAGAACTCAAGAAGTTAGACCGCAGGGAAACAAATAACCCTATTAAAAAATGGGGTTCAGAGCTAAACAAAGAATTCACAGCTGAGGAATGCCGAATGGCTGAGAAACACCTAAAGAAATGTTCAACATCTTTAGTCATAAGGGAAATGCAAATCAAAACAACCCTGAGATTTCACCTCACACCAGTGAGAATGGCTAAGATCAAAAGCTCAGGTGACAGCAGATGCTGGCGAGGATGTGGAGAAAGAGGAACACTCCTCCATTGTTGGTGGGGTTGCAGACTGGTAAAACCATTCTGGAAATCAGTCTGGAGGTTCCTCAGAAAATTGGACATTGAACTGCCTGAGGATCCAGCTATACCTCTCTTGGGCATATACCCAAAAGATGCCTCAACATACAAAAGAGACACGTGCTCCACTATGTTCATCGCAGCCTTATTTATAATAGCCAGAAAATGGAAAGAACCCAGATGCCCTTCAACAGAGGAATGGATACAGAAAATGTGGTACATCTACACAATGGAATATTACTCAGCTATCAAAAACAATGACTTTATGAAATTCGTAGGCAAATGGTTGGAACTGGAAATTATCATCCTGAGTGAGCTAACCCAATCACAGAAAGACATACATGGTATGCACTCATTGATAAGTGGCTATTAGCCCAAATGCTTGAATTACCCTAGATCCCTAGAACAAACGAAACTCAAGACGGATGATCAAAATGTGAATGCTTCACTCCTTCTTTAAATGAGGAAAAAGAATACCCTTGGCAGGGAAGGGAGAGGCAAAGATTAAAACAGAGACTGAAGGAACACCCATTCAGAGCCTGCCCCACATGTGGCCCATACATATACAGCCACCCAATTAGACAAGATGGATGAAGCAAAGAAGTGCAGACTGACAGGAGCCTGATGTAGATCGCTCCTGAGAGACACAGCCAGAATACAGCAAATACAGAGGCGAATGCCAGCAGCAAACCACTGAACTGAGAATAGGACCCCCGTTGAAGGAATCAGAGAAAGAACTGGAAGAGCTTGAAGGGGCTCGAGACCCCAAAAGGACAACAATGTCAAGCACCAGAGCTTCCAGGGACTAAGCCACTACCTAAAGACTATACATGGACTGACCATGGACTCTGACCCTATGGGTAGCAATGAATATCCTAGTAAGAGCACCAGTGGAAGGGAAAGCCCTGGGTCCTGCTAAGACTGAACCCCCAGTGAACTAGACTATGGGGGGAGGGCAGCAATGGGGTGAGGGTTGGGAGGGGAACACCCATAAGGAAGGGGAGGGGGGAGGGGGATGTTTGCCCGGAAACCAGGAAAGGGAATTACACTTGAAATGTATATAAGAAATACTCAAGTTAATAAAAAAAAAAAAATTGATGATTGCTGCCGCTACAGAGAGCCCCTGGGCAGCACCCCACGAGTGAACCTGAGCCTCGGGACCACAGGTAAGACCAAAATTTCTGCTGCACGAAAGCTGCCTGGTGAGCTTGGGACACACGGAAGCAGAATTTCTCTAGGACCGGGCACGTTCTGTGTTTAGCGGAAGTCCCTCACCCGCGGATCCCGGCCCGCAGCAGCTCTCTGCTCCCAGATCCGGTGAGAGAGAGACCCAACCGCCTGGTCAGGTGGGCACTCCTGAGGCTGCAGAGCGGAAGAGACCACCAACACTGCTCACCCCTGCCCACATCCCTGGCCCAAGAGGAAACTGTATAAGGCCTCTGGGCTCCCGTGGGGGAGGGCCCAGGAGCAGCAGGACACCTCCCTGAGACACCACCGGAACCGGAAAGAAACAGAACGGATAAACAGTTCTCTGCACCCAAATCCCGTGGGAGGGAGAGCTAAACCTTCAGAGAGGCAGACAAGCCTGGGAAACCAGAAGAGACTGCTCCCTGCACACACATCTCGGACGCCAGAGGAAAAAGCCAAAGACCATCTGGAACCCTGGTGCACTGAAGCTCCCGGAAGGGGCGGCACAGGTCTTCCTGATTGCTGCCGCTGCAGAGAGCCCGTGGGCAGCACCCCATGAGCGAACTTGAGCCTCAGGACCACAGGTAAGACCAAATTTTCTGCTGCAAGAAAGCTGCCTGGTGAACTCAAGACACAGGCCCACAGGAACAGCTGAAGACCTGTAGAGAGGAAAAACTACACGCCCGAAAGCAGAACACTCTGTCCCCATAACTGACTGAAAGAGAGGAAAACAGGTCTACAGCACTCCTGACACACAGGCTTATAGGACAGTCTAGCCACTGTCAGAAATAGCAGAACAAAGTAACACTAGAGATAATCTGATGGCGAGAGGCAAGCGCAGGAACCCAAGCAACAGAAACCAAGACTACATGGCATCATCGGAGCCCAATTCTCCCACCAAAGCAAACACGGAATATCCAAACACACCAGAAAAGCAAGATCTAGTTTCAAAATCATATTTGATCATGATGCTGGAGGACTTCAAGAAAGACATGAACACACTTAGGGAAGCACAGGAAAACATTAATAAACAAGTAAAAGCCTACAGAGAGGAATCGCAAAAATCCCTGAAAGAATTCCAGGAAAACACAATCAAACAGTTGAAGGAATTAAAAATGGAAATAGAAGCAATCAAGAAAGAACACATGGAAACAACCCTGGATATAGAAAACCAAAAGAGGAGACAAGGAGCTGTAGATACAAGCTTCACCAACAGAATACAAGAGATGGAAGAGAGAAACTCAGGAGCAGAAGATTCCATAGAAATCATTGACTCAACTGTCAAAGATAATGTAAAGCAGAAAAAGCTACTGGTCCAAAACATACAGGAAATCCAGGACTCAATGAGAAGATCAAACCTAAGGATAATAGGTATAGAAGAGAGTGAAGACTCCCAGCTCAAAGGACCAGTAAATATCTTCAACAAAATCATAGAAGAAAACTTCCCTAACCTAAAAAAAGAGATACCCAAAGACATACAAGAAGCCTATAGAACTCCAAATAGATTGGACCAGAAAAGAAACACCTCCCGTCACATAATTGTCAAAACACCAAACGCACAAAATAAAGAAAGAATATTAAAAGCAGTAAGAGAAAAAGGTCAAGTAACATATAAAGGGAGACCTATCAGAATCACACCAGACTTCTCGCCAGAAACTATGAAGGCCAGAAGATCCTGGACTGATGTTATACAGACCCTAAGAGAACACAAATGCCAGCCCAGGTTACTGTATCCAGCAAAACTCTCAATTAACATTGATGGAGAAACCAAGATATTCCATGACAAAACCAAATTTACACAATATCTTTCTACAAATCCAGCACTACAAAGGATAATAAATGGTAAAGCCCAACATAAGGAGGCAATCTATACCCTAGAAGAAGCAAGAAACTAATCGTCTTGGCAACAAAACAAAGAGAATGAAAGCACACAAACATAACCTCACATCCAAATATGAATATAACGGGAAGCAATAATCACTATTCCTTAATATCTCTCAATATCAATGGCCTCAACTCCCCAATAAAAAGACATAGATTAACAAACTGGATACGCAACGAGGACCCTGCATTCTGCTGCCTACAGGAAACACACCTCAGAGACAAAGACAGACACTACCTCAGAGTGAAAGGCTGGAAAACAACTTTCCAAGCAAATGGTCAGAAGAAGCAAGCTGGAGTAGCCATTCTAATATCAAATAAAATCAATTTCCAACTAAAAGTCATCAAAAAGATAAGGAAGGACACTTCATATTCATCAAAGGAAAAATCCACCAAGATGAACTCTCAATCCTAAATATCTATGCCCCAAATACAAGGGCACCTACATACGTAAAAGAAACCTTACTAAAGCTCAAAACACACATTGCACCTCACACAATAATAGTGGGAGATTTCAACACCCCACTCTCATCAATGGACAGATCATGGAAACAGAAATTAAACAGTGATGTCGACAGACTAAGAGAAGTCATGAGCCAAATGGACTTAACGGATATTTATAGAACATTCTATCCTAAAGCAAAAGGATATACCTTCTTCTCAGCTCCTCATGGTACTTTCTCCAAAATTGACCATATAATTGGTCAAAAAACGGGCCTCAACAGGTACAGAAAGATAGAAATAATCCCATGTGTGCTATCGGACCACCACGGCCTAAAACTGGTCTTCAATAACAATAAGGGAAGAATGCCCACATATATGTGGAAATTGAACAATGCTCTACTCAATGATAACCTGGTCAAGGAAGAAATAAAGAAAGAAATTAAAAACTTTTTAGAATTTAATGAAAATGAAGATACAACATACTCAAACTTATGGGACACAATGAAAGCTGTGCTAAGAGGAAAACTCATAGCGCTGAGTGCCTGCAGAAAGAAACAGGAAAGAGCATATGTCAGCAGCTTGACAGCACACCTAAAAGCTCTAGAACAAAAAGAAGCAAATACACCCAGGAGGAGTAGAAGGCAGGAAATAATCAAACTCAGAGCTGAAATCAACCAAGTAGAAACAAAAAGGACCATAGAAAGAATCAACAGAACCAAAAGTTGGTTCTTTGAGTAAATCAACAAGATAGATAAACCCTTAGCCAGACTAACGAGAGGACACAGAGAGTGCGTCCAAATTAACAAAATCAGAAATGAAAAGGGAGACATAACTACAGATTCAGAGGAAATTCAAAAAAATCATCAGATCTTACTATAAAAACCTATATTCAACAAAATTTGAAAATCTTCAGGAAATGGACAATTTCCTAGACAGATACCAGGTATCGAAGTTAAATCAGGAACAGATAAACCAGTTAAACAACCCCATAACTCCTAAGGAAATAGAAGCATTAAAGGTCTCCCAACCAAAAAGAGCCCAGGTCTAGACGGGTTTAGTGCAGAATTCTATCAAACCTTCATAGAAGACCTCATACCAATATTATCCAAACTATTCCACAAAATTGAAACAGATGGAGCCCTACCGAATTCCTTCTACGAAGCCACAATTACTCTTATACCTAAACCACACAAAGACACAACAAAGAAAGAGAACTTCAGACCAATTTCCCTTATGAATATCGACGCAAAAATACTCAATAAAATTCTGGCAAACCGAATTAAAGAGCACATCAAAACAATCATCCACCATGATCAAGTAGGCTTCATCCCAGGCATGCAGGGATGGTTTAATATACGGAAAACCATCAACGTGATCCATTATATAAACAAACTGAAAGAACAGAACCACATGATCATTTCATTAGATGCTGAGAAAGCATTTGACAAAATTCAACACCCCTTCATGATAAAAGTCCTGGAAAGAATAGGAATTCAAGGCCCATACCTAAACATAGTAAAAGCCATATACAGCAAACCAGTTGCTAACATTAAACTAAATGGAGAGAAACTTGAAGCAATCCCACTAAAATCAGGGACTAGACAAGGCTGCCCACTCTCTCCCTACTTATTCAATATAGTTCTTGAAGTTCTAGCCAGAGCAATCAGACAACAAAAGGAGATCAAGGGGATACAGATCGGAAAAGAAGAGGTCAAAATATCACTATTTGCAGATGACATGATAGTATATTTAAGTGATCCCAAAAGTTCCACCAGAGAACTACTAAAGCTGATAAACAACTTCAGCAAAGTGGCTGGGTATAAAATTAACTCAAATAAATCAGTTGCCTTCCTCTATACAAAAGAGAAACAAGCCGAGAAAGAAATTAGGGAAACGACACCCTTCATAATAGACCCAAATAATATAAAGTACCTCGGTGTGACTTTAACCAAGCAAGTAAAAGATCTGTACAATAAGAACTTCAAGACACTGAGGAAAGAAATTGAAGAAGACCTCAGAAGATGGAAAGATCTCCCATGCTCATGGATTGGCAGGATTAATATAGTAAAAATGGCCATTTTACCAAAAGCAATCTACAGATTCAATGCAATCCCCATCAAAATACCAATCCAATTCTTCAAAGAGTTAGACAGAACAATTTGCAAATTCATCTGGAATAACAAAAAACCCAGGATAGCTAAAGCTATCCTCAACAATAAAAGGACTTCAGGGGGAATCACTATCCCTGAACTCAAGCAGTATTACAGAGCAATAGTGATAAAAACTGCATGGTATTGGTACAGAGACAGACAGATAGACCAATGGAATAGAATTGAAGACCCAGAAATGAACCCACACACCTATGGTCACTTGATTTTTGACAAAGGAGCCAAAACCATCCAATGGAAAAAAGATAGCATTTTCAGCAAATGGTGCTGGTTCAACTGGAGGGCAACATGTAGAAGAATGCAGATCGATCCATCCTTATCACCCTGTACAAAGCTTAAGTCCAAGTGGATCAAGGACCTCCACATCAAACCAGACACACTCAAACTAATAGAAGAAAAACTAGGGAAGCATCTGGAACACATGGGCACTGGAAAAAATTTCCTTAACAAAACACCAATGGCTTATGCTCTAAGATCAAGAATCGACAAATGGGATCTCATAAAACTGCAAAGCTTCTGTAAAGCAAAGGACACTGTGGTTAGGACAAAACGGCAACCAACAGATTGGGAAAAGATCTTTACCAATCCTACAACAGATAGAGGGCTTATATCCAAAATATACAAAGAACTCAAGAAGTTAGACCGCAGGGAAACAAATAACCCTATTAAAAAATGGGGTTCAGAGCTAAACAAAGAATTCACAGCTGAGGAATGCTGAATGGCCGAGAAACACCTAAAGAAATGTTCAACATCTTTAGTCATAAGGGAAATGCAATTCAAAACAACCCTGAGATTTCACCTCACACCAGTGAGAATGGCTAAGATCAAAAACTCAGGTGACAGCAGATGCTGGCGAGGATGTGGAGAAAGAGGAACACTCCTCCATTGTTGGTGGGATTGCAGACTGGTAAAACCATTCTGGAAATCAGTCTGGAGGTTCCTCAGAAAATTGGACATTGAAATGCCTGAGGATCCAGCTATACCTCTCTTGGGCATATACCCAAAAGATGCCTCAACATATAAAAGAGACACGTGCTCCACTCTGTTCATCGCAGCCTTATTTATAATAGCCAGAAACTGGAAAGAATCCAGATGCCCTTCAACAGAGGAATGGATACAGAAAATGTGGTACATCTACACAATGGAATATTACTCAGCTATCAAAAACAACGAGTTTATGAAATTCGTAGGCAAATGGTTGGAACTGGAAAATATCATCCTGAGTGAGCTTACCCAATCACAGAAAGACATACATGGTATGCACTCATTGATAAGTGGCTATTAGCCCAAATGCTTGAATTACCCTAGATCCCTAGAACAATCGAAACTCAAAACGGATGATCAAAATGTGAATGCTTCACTCCTTCTTTAAATGAGGAAAAAGAATACCCTTGGCAGGGAAGGGAGAGGCAAAGATTAAAACAGAGACTGAAGGAACACCCATTCAGAGCCTGCCCCACATGTGGCCCATACATATACAGCCACCCAATTAGACAAGATGGATGAAGCAAAGAAGTGCAGACCGACAGGAGCCGGATGTAGATCTCTCCTGAGAGACACAGCCAGAATACAGCAAATACAGAGGCGAATGCCAGCAGCAAACCACTGAACTGAGAATAGGTCCCCTATTGAAGGAATCAGAGAAAGAACTGGAAGAGCTTGAAGGGGCTTGAGACCCCTTATGTACAACAATGCCAAGCAATCAGAGCTTCCAGGGACTAAGCCACTACCTAAAGACTATACATGGACTGACCCTGGACTCTGACCCCATAGGTAGCAATGAATATCCTAGTAAGAGCACCAGTGGAAGGAGAAGCCCTGGGTCCTGCTAAGACTGAACCCCCAGTGAACTAGTCTATGGGGGGAGGGCGGCAATGGGGGGAGGGTTGGGAGGGGAACACCCATAAGGAAGGGGAGGGGGGAGGGGGATGTTTGCCCGGAAACCGGGAAAGGGAATAACACTCGAAATGTATATAAGAAATACTCAAGTTAATAAAAAAAATATTTAAAAAAAATTATGAAAGTAAAAAAAAAATAGAATCATAAATGAACAGGTCAGCAACATGGGAAAAGTTCAACAAGGAAACAGGGATTGGGGAGAAAAAGACAAAAGCATTAGAAGCAAGAAACCCAACAGATTATACACAAATAGATAACAGAAAGAACTGTTCATAGACTTAATATCAAGGATAGAAGACAAGATTAAAAACACTATACTCAAAAGCCAATAAGGGGAATGGTAGCAAGTGAATGTAACTAAATCATGCAGAAACTTGGGTGACTAAGAGATCACATCTAAGACCCTATGGGCCAGAAAGATCTGCAGTAAATACGCTGTCTGATGAGAGGATCTGTTTAAACAAACATAGCATTTCATTTTTACAATTGTAGAGAAAAGAAATGACATTAAAACAGAAAAGGTTTGAAAAACTCCAAGCACTAATTACCAGAGAAGTTCTCTGTGATGTACTGTAGGTATTTTTTGGTTTTTTGTTGTTGTTTTGTTTTTTGTAAAGAATATTAAAATGCCATAAGGAAAAACCACCAGGTCACCTACAAAGGTAGAAACAACAGAATAACATATAATCTCTCATCAACAATATAAAATTCAGGGAAGCATGGAATAATATATTAATTATATTTCCTAAGCCATGAAAGTAACTACAAACCAAGATTCTTATATACAGCAAAGATGTCTTTTAAAATTGACAGAGAATTCAGGATATTTCAAATCAAATATAAACCGAGGTGGTTATAGACTATGAAACCCGCACTGCAAAAATACTTAAAAGAATATGATACACCTAGGATGAAGAAAGACAGTATCAAACACAAGAGTTTAGTAATAAATAAATTTTGTCAGAGGAACAGATTAACTGAGAGTTTAGAAGGAGTGCTTCATATATAACAAAGTGAGCCAGCAAAACTCTCATACTACAGTAGGGAGAAAGTAAAGAATGAACAACAATTCAACCAAGGAACACACCGCCCCCCCAGAGCTGGTAAACACATGAGATATGTGTGGTAATGACTCAGCAGTGGTTCTGAGTCCGCTGTATCCTCCTACTCAGGGTGTCCAGACACACTGCTGTACACCTAGACTAGGCAGGAAGGATGAAGAAGAGTCTGGAATGGGCTCTTCAGGATCCTGGTCCAGCTGGGAGGTGTAGCTGCTTGTATTATGAATGTTAACCACATTTCCCAAAAAACTATAAGAGAGTGCCTGCACATAGACTCTGGGAACCTGCCCCAACTTGGTTATGATTGGTAAATAAAGATGCCACAGTCAATGACTGGGCAGACAGAGGCAGGACTTGAGAATTTCCAGGATTTGGGAGTGATTGAGAGGAGGAAAGAGGAGATCTGAATGCCAGGAAAAAAAAGAGAAGGAAAGGAGAGAATCCAGGCCTGAGAAGAGTGAGGGACAGGGAGGCATACCTGGTATGTGAAGGAGACAAGGGAGTGAGGCTCAATTGAGCAGCCCTATAAGTCCAGGACAACCAAGGATGAATGTAGAATTTAGTAAGTGTATCTTGGGTGTTCCATGCTTTTGGGCTAATATCCGCTTATCAGTGTTCTTTTTTAATTGGGCTATCTCACTCAGGATAATTTCAAATTCCATTCATTGCCTAAGAATTTAATACCCAAGATAAATTCACAAACCACATGAAACTCAAGGAGAAGGAAAACCAAAGTGTTGATGCTTCAGACCTTCTTAGGAGAGGGAACAAAAATACAGGAGGAAATAGGGGGCAACGTTGAAACAGAGCCTGAAAGGCTATCCAGAAATTGTTCCACATGGGGATGTATCCCATACACAGCTACCAAACCCAGACAATATTGCAGACGTCAAGAAGTATATCCTGTAAGCACCTGATTTTTGGCAAAGAACCCAAAAATATATTGGAGAGAAAAAAATCTTTAATAAATGGTGTGCTAGGTGAAACTGCTTAACTGTAAGTTAAAGAATGAAAGTGGATCTTCATCATTCATCCTGCACAAAACTCAACTCCAAATGAGTCAAGCACTTTAACAGAAGACCTGATACCCTGACCCTGATAGATGAGGAAAAAGAGAATACACTTAAACTCCTTGGCAACTGATAGGACTTTCTGAACAGAATCCTGGTTGAACACGTATTCAGAGCAACAATTAGAAAATGAAACCTCGCCGCCCTGCCCGCAGCAGCTTTCTGCTCCCAAACCCCATGGGAGAAAGACCTCACTGCCTGCTCAGGTGGGCACTCCTGAGGCTGCAGAGAGGAAGAGACCACCAACACTGCCCACCACTGCCCACATCCCTGGCCCAAGAGGAAACTGTATAAGGCCTCTGGGTTCCTGTGGGGGAGGGCCCAGGAGCGGCAGGACCCCTGCGCCTGAGACACCTCCGGAACCTGAAGGGACAGAAAAGATAAACAGTTCTCTGCACCCAAATCCTGTGGGAGGGAGAGCTAAACCTACAGAGAGGCAGACACGCCTGGGAAACCAGAAGAGACTGCACTCTGCACACATCTCTGACGCCAGAGGAAAACACCAAATGCCATCTGGAACCCTGGTGCACGGAGGCTCCCGGAAAGGGCAGCACAGATATTCCTGGTTGCTGCCTCCGTGGAGAACTCGTAGGCAGCACCCCATGAGCAAACTTGAGCCTCGGGACCACAGGTAAGACCAACTTTTCTGCTGCAAGTGACCTGCCTGGTGAACACCAGACACAGGCCCACAGGAACAGCTGAAGGCCTGTAGATAGGAAAAACTACATGCCGGAAAGCAGAACACTTTGTCCCCATAACTGGCTGAAAGAAAACAGGAAAACAGGTCTACAGCACACCTGACACACACGGGCTTATAGGACAGTCTAACCACTAGAAATAGCAGAACAAAGTAACACTAGAGATAATCTGATAGTGAGAGGCAAGCGCAGGAACCCAAGCAACAGAAACCAAGACTACATGGCATCATCAGAGCCCAATTCTCCCACCAAAGCAAACACGGAATATCCAAACACACCAGAAAAGCAAGATCTAGTTTCAAAATCATATTGGATCAGGATGCTGGAGGACTTCAAGAAAGACATGAAGAACTCCCTTAGAGAACAAGTAGAAGCCTACAGAGAGGAATCGCAAAAATCCCTGAAAGAATTCCAGGAAATCATAAATAAACAAGTAGAAGCCCATAGAGAGGAGTCACAAAAATCCCTGAAAGAATTCCAGGAAATCATAAATAAACAAGTAGAAGCCCATAGAGAGGAGTCACAAAAATCCCTGAAAGAATTCCAGGAAAACACAATCAAACAGTTGAAGGAATTAAAAATGGAAATAGAAGCAATCAAGAAAGAACACATGGAAACAACCCTGGATATAGAAAACCAAAAGAAGAGACAAGGAGCTGTAGATACGAGCTTCACCAAAAGAATACAAGAGATGGAAGAGAGAATCTCAGGAGCAGAAGATTCCATAGAAATCATTGACTCAACTATCAAAGATAATGTAAAGTGGAAAAAGCTACTGGTCCAAAACATACAAGAAATCCAGGACTCAATGAGAAGATCAAACCTAAGGATAATAGGTATAGAAGAGAGTGAAGACTCCCAGCTCAAAGGACCAGTAAATATCTTCAACAAAATCATAGAAGAAAACTTCCCTAACCTAAAGAAAGAGATACCTATAGGCATACAAAAAGCCTACAGAACTCCAAATATTTGGACGAGAAAAGAAACACCTCCCGTCACATAATAGTCAAAACACCAAACGCACAAAATACAGAAAGAATATTAAAAGCAGTAAGGGAAAAAGGTCAAGTAACATATAAAGGCAGACCTATCAGAATCACACCAGACTTTTCACCAGAAACTATGAAAGCCAGAAGATCCTGGACAGATATCATACAGACCCTAAGAGAACACAAATGCCAGCCCAGGTTACGGTATCCTGAAAAACTCTCAATTAACATAGATGGAGAAACCAAGATATTCCATGACAAAACCAAATTTACACAATATCTTTCTACAAATCCAGCACTACAAAGGAAAATAAATGGTAAAGCCCAACATAAGGAGGCAAGCTATACCCTAGAAGAAGCAAGAAACTAATCGTCTTGGCAACAAAACAAAGAGAATGAAAGCACACAAACATAATCTCACATCCAAATATGAATATAACGGGAAGCAATAATCACTATTCCTTAATATCTCTCAATATCAATGGCCTCAACTCCCCAATAAAAAGACATAGATTAACAAACTGGATACGCAACGAGGACCCTGCATTCTGCTGCCTACAGGAAACACACCTCAGAGACAAAGACAGACACTACCTCAGAGTGAAAGGCTGGAAAACAACTTTCCAAGCAACTGGTCAGAAGAAGCAAGCTGGAGTAGCCATTCTAATATCAAATAAAATCAATTTCCAACTAAAAGTCATCAAAAAAGATAAGGAAGGACACTTCATATTCATCAAAGGAAAAATCCACCAAGATGAACTCTCAATCCTAAATATCTATGCCCCAAATACAAGGGCACCTACATACGTAAAAGAAACCTTATTAAAGCTCAAAACACACATTGCACCTCACACAATAATAGTAGGAGATTTCAACACCCCACTTTCATCAATGGACAGATCATGGAAACAGAAATTAAACAGAGACGAAGACAGACGAAGAGAAGTCATGAGCCAAATGGACTTAACAGATATTTATAGAACATTCTACCCTAAAGCAAAAGTATATACCTTCTTCTCAGCTCCTAATGGTACTTTCTCCAAAATTGACCATATAATTGGTCAAAAAACGGGCCTCAACAGGTACAGAAAGATAGAAATAATCCCATGCGTTCTATCGGACCACCACGGCCTAAAACTGGTCTTCAATAACAATAAGGGAAGAATGCCCACATATACGTGGAAATTGAACAATGCTCTACTCAATGATAACCTGGTCAAGGAAGAAATAAAGAAAGAAATTAAAAACTTTTTAGAATTTAATGAAAATGAAGGTACAACATACCCAAACTTATGGGACACAATGAAAGCTGTGCTAAGAGGAAAACTCATAGCGCTGAGTGCCTGCAGAAAGAAACAGGAAAGAGCATATGTCAGCAGCTTGACAGCACACCTAAAATCTCTAGAACAAAAAGAAGCAAACACACCCAGGAGGAGTAGAAGGCAGGAAATAATCAAACTCAGAGCTGAAATCAACCAAGTAGAAACAAAAAGGACCATAGAAAGAATCAACAGAACCAAAAGTTGGTTCTTTGAGAAATATCAACAAGATAGATAAACCCTTAGCCAGACTAATCAGAGGACACATAGAGTGTATCCAAATTAACAAAATCAGAAATGAAAAGGGAGACATAACTACAGATTCAGAGGAAATTCAGAAAATCATCAGATCTTACTACAAAAGCCTATATTCAATAAAACTTGAAAATCTGCAGGAAATGGACAATTTCCTAGACAGATACCAGGTACCTAAGTTAAATCAGGAACAGATAAACCAGTTAAACAACCCCATAACTCCTAACGAGATAGACGCAGTCATTAAAGGCCTCCCAACCAAAAAGAGCCCAGGTCCAGACGGGTTTAGTGCAAAATTCTATCAGACCTTCATAGAAGACTATCCAAACTATTGCAAAAAATTGAAACAGATGGAGCACTACCGAATTCCTTCTATGAAGCCACAATTACTCTTATACCTAAAACACACAAAGACCCAACAAAGAAAGAGAACCTTAGACCAATTTCCCTTATGAATATCGACGTAAAAATATTCAATAAATTCTGGCAAACTGAATCAAAGAGAACATCAAAACAATCATCCACCATGATCAAGTAGGCTTCATCCCAGGCATGCAGGGATGGTTTAATATATGGAAAACCATCAATGTGATCCATTATATAAACAAACTGAAAGAACAGAACCACATGATCATTTCATTAGATGCTGAGAAAGCATTTGACAAAATTCAACACCCCTTCATGATAAAAGTCCTGGAAAGAATAGGAATTCAAGGCCCATACCTAAACATAGTAAAAGCCATATACAGCAAACCAGTTGCTAACATTAAACTAAATGGAGAGAAACTTGAAGCAATCCCACTAAAATCAGGGACTAGACAAGGCTGCTCACTCTCTCCCTACTTATTCAATATAGTTCTTGAAGTTCTAGCCAGAGCAATCAGACAACAAAAGGAGGTCAAGGGGATACAGATCGGAAAAGAAGAAGTCAAAATATCACTATTTGCAGATGATATGATAGTATATTTAAGTGATCCCAAAAGTTCCCCCAGAGAACTACGAAAGCTGATAAACAACTTCAGCAAAGTGGCTGGGTATAAAATCAACTCAAATAAATCAGTAGCCTTCCTCTACACAAAAGAGAAACAAGCCGAGAAAGAAATTAGGGAAACGACACCCTTCATAATAGACCCAAATAATATAAAGTACCTCGGTGTGACTTTAACCAAGCAAGTAAAAGATTTGTACAATAAGAACTTCAAGACTCTGAAGAAAGAAATTGAAGAAGTCCTCAGAAGATGGAAAGATCTCCCATGCTCATGGATTGGCAGGATTAATATAGTAAAAATGGCCATTTTACCAAAAGCAATCTACAGATTCAATGCAATCCCCATCAAAATACCAATCCAATTCTTCAAAGAGTTAGACAGAACAATTTGCAAATTCATCTGGAATAACAAAAAACCCAGGATAGCTAAAGCTATCCTCAACAATAAAAGGATTTCAGGGGGAATCGCTATCCCTGAACTCAAGCAGTATTACATAGCAATAGTGATAAAAAACTGCATGGTATTGGTACAGAGACAGACAGATAGACCAATGGAACAGAATTGAAGACCCAGAAATGAACCCACACACCTATGGGCACTTGATTTTTGACAAAGGAGCCAAAACCATCCAATGGAAAAAAGATAGCATTTTCAGCAAATGGTGCTGGTTCAACTGGAGGGCAACATGTAGAAGAATGCAGATCGATCCATCCTTATCACCCTGTACAAAGCTTAAGTCCAAGTGGATCAAGGACCTCCACATCAAACCAGACACACTCAAACTAATAGAAGAAAAACTAGGGAAGCATCTGGAACACATGGGCACTGGAAAAAATTTCCTGAACAAAACACCAATGGCTTATGCTCTAAGATCAAGAATCGACAAATGGGATCTCATAAAACTGCAAAGCTTCTGTAAGGCAAAGGACACTGTGGTTAGGACAAAACGGCAACCAACAGATTGGGAAAAGATCTTTACCAATCCTACAACAGATAGAGGCCTTATATCCAAAATATACAAAGAACTCAAGAAGTTAGACCGCAGGGAAACAAATAACCCTATTAAAAAATGGGGTTCACAGTTGCTAACATTAAACTAAATGGAGAGAAACTTGAAGCAATCCCACTAAAATCAGGGACTAGACAAGGCTGCCCACTCTCTCCCTACTTATTCAATATAGTTCTTGAAGTTCTAGCCAGAGCAATCAGACAACAAAAGGAGATCAAGGGGATACAGATCGGAAAAGAAGAGGTCAAAATATCACTATTTGCAGATGACATGATAGTATATTTAAGTGATCCCAAAAGTTCCACCAGAGAACTACTAAAGCTGATAAACAACTTCAGCAAAGTGGCTGGGTATAAAATTAACTCAAATAAATCAGTTGCCTTCCTCTATACAAAAGAGAAACAAGCCGAGAAAGAAATTAGGGAAACGACACCCTTCATAATAGACCCAAATAATATAAAGTACCTCGGTGTGACTTTAACCAAGCAAGTAAAAGATCTGTACAATAAGAACTTCAAGACACTGAGGAAAGAAATTGAAGAAGACCTCAGAAGATGGAAAGATCTCCCATGCTCATGGATTGGCAGGATTAATATGGTAAAAATGGCCATTTTACCAAAAGCAATCTACAGATTCAATGCAATCCCCATCAAAATACCAATCCAATTCTTCAAAGAGTTAGACAGAACAATTTGCAAATTCATCTGGAATAACAAAAAACCCAGGATAGCTAAAGCTATCCTCAACAATAAAAGGACTTCAGGGGGAATCACTATCCCTGAACTCAAGCAGTATTACAGAGCAATAGTGATAAAAACTGCATGGTATTGGTACAGAGACAGACAGATAGACCAATGGAATAGAATTGAAGACCCAGAAATGAACCCACACACCTATGGTCACTTGATTTTTGACAAAGGAGCCAAAACCATCCAATGGAAAAAAGATAGTATTTTCAGCAAATGGTGCTGGTTCAACTGGAGGGCAACATGTAGAAGAATGCAGATCGATCCATCCTTATCACCCTGTACAAAGCTTAAGTCCAAGTGGATCAAGGACCTCCACATCAAACCAGACACACTCAAACTAATAGAAGAAAAACTAGGGAAGCATCTGGAACACATGGGCACTGGAAAAAATTTCCTGAACAAAACACCAATGGCTTATGCTCTAAGATCAAGAATCGACAAATGGGATCTCATAAAACTGCAAAGCTTCTGTAAGGCAAAGGACACTGTGGTTAGGACAAAACGGCAACCAACAGATTGGGAAAAGATCTTTACCAATCCTACAACAGATAGAGGCCTTATTTCCAAAATATACAAAGAACTCAAGAAGTTAGACCGCAGGGAAACAAATAACCCTATTAAAAAATGGGGTTCAGAGCTAAACAAAGAATTCACAGCTGAGGAATGCCGAATGGCTGAGAAACACCTAAAGAAATGTTCAACATCTTTAGTCATAAGGGAAATGCAAATCAAAACAACCCTGAGATTTCACCTCACACCAGTGCGATTGGCTAAGATCAAAAACTCAGGTGACAGCAGATGCTGGCGAGGATGTGGAGAAAGAGGAACACTCCTCCATTGTTGGTGGGATTGCAGACTGGTAAAACCATTCTGGAAATCAGTCTGGAGGTTCCTCAGAAAATTGGACATTGAACTGCCTGAGGATCCAGCTATACCTCTCTTGGGCATATACCCAAAAGATGCCTCAACATATAAAAGAGACACGTGCTCCACTCTGTTCATCGCAGCCTTATTTATAATAGCCAGAAGCTGGAAAGAACCCAGATGCCCTTCAACAGAGGAATGGATACAGAAAATGTGGTACATCTACACAATGGAATATTACTCAGCTATCAAAAACAACGAGTTTATGAAATTCGTAGGCAAATGGTTGGAACTGGAAAATATCATCCTGAGTGAGCTAACCCAATCACAGAAAGACATACATGGTATGCACTCATTGATAAGTGGCTATTAGCCCAAAGGCTTGAATTACCCTAGATCCCTAGAACAAACGAAACTCAAGACGGATGATCAAAATGTGAATGCTTCACTCCTTCTTTAAATGAGGAAAAAGAATACCCTTGGCAGGGAACGGAGAGGCAAAGATTAAAACAGAGACTGAAGGAACACCCATTCAGAGCCTGCCCCACATGTGGCCCATACATATACAGCCACCCAATTAGACAAGATGGATGAAGCAAAGAAGTGCAGACCGACAGGAGCCGGATGTAGATCGCTCCTGAGAGACACAGCCAGAATACAGCAAATATAGAGGCGAATGCCAGCAGCAAACCACTGAACTGAGAATAGGTCCCCTATTGAAGGAATCAGAGAAAGAACTGGAAGAGCTTGAAGGGGCTCGAGACCCCAAAAGTACAACAATGCCAAGCAACCAGAGCTTCCAGGGACTAAGCCACTACCTAAAGACTATACATGGACTGACCCTGGACTCTGACCCCATATGTAGCAATGAATATCCTAGTAAGAGCACCAGTGGAAGGGGAAGCCCTGGGTCCTGCTAAGACTGAACCCACAGTGAACTAGTCTATGGGGGGAGGGCGGCAATGGGGGGAGGGTTGGGAGGGGAACACCCATAAGGAAGGGGAGGGGGGAGGGGGATGTTTGCCCGGAAACCGGGAAAGGGAATAACACTCGAAATGTATATAAGAAATACTCAAGTTAAAAAAAAAAAAAGAAATGTATATAAGAAATACTCAAGTTAATAAAAAAAAAAGTTACCCAAAAAAAAAAAATGGGGTTCAGAGCTAAACAAAGAATTCACAGCTGAGGAATGCCGAATGGCTGAGAAACACCTAAAGAAATGTTCAACATCTTTCGTCATGAGGGAAATGCAAATCAAAACAACCCTGAGATTTCACCTCACACCAGTGAGAATGGCTAAGATCAAAAACTCAGGTGACAGCAGATGCTGGCGAGGATGTGGAGAAAGAGGAACACTCCTCCATTGTTGGTGGGGTTGCAGACTGGTAAAACCATTCTGGAAATCAGTCTGGAGGTTCCTCAGAAAATTGGACATTGAACTGCCTGAGGATCCAGCTATACCTCTCTTGGGGATATAACCAAAAGGTGCCCCAACATATAAAAAAGACACGTGCTCCACTATGTTCATCACAGCCTTATTTATAATAGCCAGAAGCTGGAAAGAACCCAGATGCCCTTCAACCGAGGAATGGATACAGAAAATGTGGTACATCTACACAATGGAATATTACTCAGCTATCAAAAACAATGACTTTATGAAATTCGTAGGCAAATGGTCGGAACTGGAAAATATCATCCTGAGTGAGGTAACCCAATCACAGAAAAACACACATGGTATGCACTCATTGATAAGTGGCTATTAGCCCAAATGCTTGAATTACCCTAGATGCCTAGAACAAATGAAAGTCAAGACGGATGTTCAAAATGTGAATGCTTCACTTCTTCTTTAAAAGGGGAACAAGAGAACCCTTGGCAGGGAAGGGAGAGGCAAAGATTAAAACAGAGACTGAAGGAACACCCATTCAGAGCCTGCCCCACATGTGTCCCATGCATATACAGTCATCCAATTAGACAAGATGGATGAAGCAAAGAAGTATAGGCCGACAGGAGCTGGATGTAGATCTCTTCCGAGAGACACAGCCAGAATACACCAAACACAGAGGCCTATGCCAGCAGCAAACCACTGAATTGAGAATAGGATCCCCGTTGAAGGAATCAGAGAAAGAACTGGAAGAGCTTGAAGGGGCTCGAGACCCCATAGGTACAACAATGCCAAGCAACCAGAGCTTCCAGGGACTAAGCCCCTACCCAAAGACTATACATGGACTGACCCTGGACTCTGACCTCATAGGTAGCAATGAATATCCTAGTAAGAGCACCAGTGGAAGGGGAAGCCCTGGGTCCTGCTAAGACTGAACCCCCAGTGAACTAGATTGTTGGGTGGAGGGCGGCAATGGGGGGAGGGTGGGGAGGGGAACGCCCATAAAGAAGGGGAGGGGGGAGGGGGATGTTTGCCCGGAAACCGGGAAAGGGAATAACACTTGAAATGTATATAAGAAATACTCAAGTTAATAAAAAAAATAAAAAATAAAAAATAGAAATACTCAAGTTAATAATAAAAAAATAAAGAAAATGAAACCTCATGAAACTAAAAAGTTTCTATACAGCAAAGGACATCATCACTTGAGGGAAGAGGCAGCCTACAGAATGAGAAAAAAATCTACACAGGTATATATCCAACACATGGTTGATATCTATAACACAGAGTTTAGAAATTAAACAAGTAAATAAAGAAAACTATTCCCAATTTTAAGATGGAGCATAGAAAAGACCAGTTCTCAAAAGATTAAATACAAATGGATGAGAAAAACTCTGAGAATGTTTAACATCTTTAGTCACTGGAGAAATTCTAATTAAAACTACTTGGAGATTTCATCTCAACCCAGCCAGAATGGTTAAGGTTTTTTTTTTTTCATATTCTATGTATTTACATTTCAAATGTTATCCCCTTTACCAATTCTCCTATACCCCTCCCGCTCCCCCTGCTTCTGTGAGGATGCTTCCACTCCCACCCACCCACTCCAACCTCAACACACTGGCATTACCCTACACTGGGGAAATGTGAAGACAGGACCAAGGGCTTTTCCTCCTATTGATGCCAGACAAGGCCATCCACTGCTACATATGCAGCAGGAGTCATGGGTACCTCCATGTATGCACATTGGTTTAGTACCTGGGAGCTCTGGTGGGTTCTGTTTGGTTGATAATGTTATTCTTCCTATGGGGTTGTAAACCCTTTAGCTCCTTCAGTCTTTTCTCTAACTCCTCTATTGGAGTCCCCTTGTTTAGTCCAATGGTTATCTACAAGCATCCCCATCTGCATCTGTAGGGCTCTTGCAGAGTCTCCCAGGAGACCCCCATATCTGACTCCTGTCAGCAAGCACTTCTTGGCATCAGCAATAGTGACTGGGTTTGGTGTTTGCATATAAGATGGATCCCCAGGTGAGGCAGGCTCTGGATGACCTTTCCTTCTTTACTTTTGTCCTTGTATTTCCTCCTGTGAGTATTTTGTTCTCCCTTCTAAGAAGTACTGAAGCATCCACATGTTGGTCTTCCTTCTTCTTGAGCTTCATATGATCTGTGAATTTTTTCATAGATATTCTTAGCTTTGGGGTTAATATCCAGTTATCAGTGAGTGCATACCACGTGTGTTCTTTTGTGACGAGGTTACCTCACTTAGGATGACCCATTTGCCTAAGAATTTCATGTAGTCATTGTTTTTAAAAGCTGAGTAGTACTTCATTGTGTAAATGTACCACATTTTCTGTATCCATTCCCCTCTTTTGAAGGACATCTGGGTTCTTTCAAGCAGTGTATCTGGTTCTTTGTGGAGGTCTTTGATCCCCTTGCACTTGAGCATTGTACAAGGAGATAAGAAGGGGTCAATTTGCATTCTTCCACATGCTGACCTGGAGTTGAATCAGCACCATTTGTTGAAAATGCTGTATTTTTTTCCATTGCATACTTTTAGTTGCTTTGTCAAATAGAAGGGACCATAAGAGTGTGGGTTCATTTCTGGGTCTTCTATTCTATTCCGTTGATCTACCTGCCTGTCTCTGTTTCAATACCGTACAGTTTTTATTATGATTGTCTGTAATGCAGTTTGAAATCGGGGAAGGTGATTCCCCCAGAAGTTCTTTTGTTGTTGAGAATAGCTTTTGCTATCCTGGGTTTTTGCTTTTCCAAAAGAATTTGCAAATTGCTCTTTCTAACTCTATGAAGAATTGAGTTGAAATTTTGATGGGAACTGTACTGAATCTGTAGATTGCTTTTGGCAAGATGTCCATTTTTAGTATATTAATCCTGCCAATCCTTGAGCATGGGAGATCTTTTCATCTTCTGAGATATTATCCAATTTCTTTCTTCAGATATTTGTAGGACCATACTGGAGGTGTCAGGGGTAGAAGGCAAGGTGAGAAAGAGAAGTAAATATAAAGAGACCTTTTTAAAAAGATTATGGAAATTCTACTACTGTAGAAGCTTCACACAAACACAGACAGAAATCAAAAGTTAAAATTGAGTTTCTCTACAATGAGGCAACAATTCCCATCTTAGATGACAGAGATTAACAAACAAAATATCCAATGCCAAGTTGCTTCTCATTGGGCACTGAATCCCCCATAGACCTGCAAACATTACAAGCTATTGCCTTTTTCTCATAGTTAACCTCCAGAACTTCATGGTGAGACCTTATTGTTTAAGGAAACTTATTCTTGATCAAAGAACATTGTGAAAACAAACTGGTAAAAATCTGGAAGCTTTATCCCTACATTAGTTAGCCTTCATAGTGCTATAATGCTAAAAAGTGCTATACAGGCTACTGAGGAGAAAAGAAATCACCAATCATACCTAACAACAAACACTTCACATTGTAATAATGGAAAAAGATACCCATAGATGTACTAGTGGCATAGACATTACAGGAGTGATCAATCACTTTCTGATTGGACCTAAGGACAGCACCAAAGGATGAAACACATCCTTATGGCTAAACAGATCATGTAGATTTCAGGAGAGAGCCTGAAAACTACTATTATGCTCTTAAATAGACATAGCATTAAGCTGACTCCTAATTATTTGTCACTATGCCTAGATACATCAAGTCAGAGATTTTTTTTTAATAGACACAAGTTGAGTGAGTAAGGAAAAAGAGGTGAATTAAGGAAGAGTTTGAGGAAGGGAAGGAAGTGTGATCAATAGACATTGCAAGAAACTCTCAAAGAACTAATAAAACTAATAAAACTAATAAAAATTATTACCATTTTGAAAAGCCAGTACTCTTTCCCTTCATCCCACCACCACTCCAGCAAGAACCCATTCCCATCCCTATGCACCCCACTCAACTCTTGAAATCTATTCCATTTCCCCTTCCCAGTGAGATCCATGCAGCTGCCCCCCCCCCCGCTTATTGCTCCCTTTCTAAATTTGTGGATTGTAGCATGATTATCCTTAACAGCTAATATTCTCTTAAAATTCAGTACATACCATGTTTGTCTTCTTGGGTCTGGGTTGCTGCACTAGAATTTTTTTTCTAGTTCCATAGATTTGTATACAAATTTCATGATGTCATTGTTTTTTGTTGGTGGTGATGGGCAGTTTGTTGTTTTTGTTCATTTGTTTGTTTGTTTTTTGTTTGTTTGTTTGTTTGTTTGTTTGTTTGAGACAAAGTTTCTCTGTGTGGCCCTAGCTGTCCTGGAACTAGCTATGTAGATCAGACTAGCCTTGATCTCAGAGATTTGCTTGCCTCTGCCTTCCAAGTGCTGGAATTAAAGATGTATGCCACCAAGCTCAGCCTAACGCTATTGTTTTTAACAGCTGAGTTATACTCCATTGTATAAATTTACCACTTTTTCTTTATCCATTTTTAGGTTCTTTCCAGTTTCTGGCTATTATAAATAAAACCGTTATGAATGTAGTTGAGCAACTGTCCTTGTGGTATGGTGAAGCATCCTTTGGCTATATGTTCAGGAGTGATATGGGTGGGTCTTCAGGTAAATCAATTACCAATTTTCTGAGAATAGGTCGTATTAATTTCTATAGTGGCTGTACAAGTTTATACTCCCACCAGCAGTAATGGAGTGCTCTCCCTGCTCCATATCCTCACAGTATGAGCTGTCACTTGTGCTGTATCTTAGCTATTCACACATGTGTAAGACGAAATATCAAAGTCATTTGTATTTGCATTTCCCTAATAGCTAAGGATATTGAACATTTCTTTAAGTATTTCTCGGCTATTTCAGATTCTTCTGTTGAAAATTCTGTTTAGATCTGTACTCTATTTTCTTGATTGCATTATTTGGTTTGTTAATGTCTAGTTTCTTGAGTTCTTTATTTATTTTGAAGATTAGTCATCTGTTAGATGTGGAATTGATGAGAATCTTTCCCCATTCTGTGGGCTGCCATTTTGTCCTGTTGACAGTGTCCTTTGCCTTACAGAAGCTTTTCAGTTTCATTTATTAATTTGTTAATAAATTTATTAATCATTTATCTTAGTACCTACAGTATCAGTGTTCTGTTCAGGAAGTTGTCCCCTTTGCCAAATTGTTCAAGGCTACTTCCAACTTTGTTTTCTATCAGGTTTAGTGTATCTGGTTTGATGTTGAAGTCTTTGATCCTCTTCGACTTGAATTCTATACAGGGTGATAAGTAAAGATATACGTGCCTTCTCCTACATGCCAACATCTGGTTAGACCAGAACCACTTGTTGAAGATGCTTTCTTTTGCTCCATTGTATGTCTCTGGCTTTGTTTTAATCAAAAATCAGGTGCCCGAAGGTATGTAGATTTATATCTGGATCTTTGATTTGATTCCATTGATCAACCTGTCCGATTTTATGCCAATGCCATGCAGTTTTTATTACTAAATTTCTGTAGTACAGCTTGAAATCAGGATGGTGATATCTCCAGAAGTTCTTTTGCAGTACAGGATTGTTTTAGCTATCCTAAGGTTCTGTTTCCATATGATGTTGCATATTTGTCTTAGGTAGGATTTTACTACTATGTACAGACACTGTGACCAAGGCATCTTGACATGACCCAAGACATTTAATTGGGTCTGGCTTAAGGCTGGAACATGGCAGCATCTAGGCAAGCATGGTGCAGGAGGAGCTGAGAGTGCTAAATCTTCATCTGAAAGCTGCTAGATTATTGACTCCCAAGCAGCTAGTATGAGGATCTTAAAGCCACAGTGACACACCTACTCCAACAAGGCTACACCTACTCCAACAGGGCCATACCCTCTAATAATGCCACTCTCTGAGCCCAGTATATACAAACCATCACTGTATTGTTCTTTCAGGATCTGTAAAGAATTGTACTGGGGTTTTGATGAGAATTGTGTTGAATTTGTTGGTTCTTTTTGGTAAGATGACCATTTTTTACCATATTAATCCTGCATGTTTAGGAGCATGAGAGATTTTTTTGGAGTAACTGTAATGTAGAAATTTTGGGAGTGACCAACCAATGACTGGCCAAATTTGAGGCTCATGCCTGACACTGGATGGCTGGAAACTAGAGACTGCATAGTCCACAGACATAGGATAGAACCAAACCCAACTGACTAAAAACCAATTAATCAATAAATAAATAAATTCAATAAAATTATTCCTAATGATATTATGCTATACTCAAAGACTATAGCCTAGCCCAATTATCATAAGAGGGCTTTCATCCATCAAATTATAAGACCAGATGCCAAGACACACAGCCAAACTAGACAGAGCTCAGGAAACCCTGAGTAGAGGAAGAATGATAGTAGGAGCCAGAGTATTCAAGGACATCTGAGGAACACAACTCACAGAATAAACTAAGCAAGGCTTGTATGGTCTCACAGAGACAAAGACAACTACTAGGGAGCTAGGACCTTTGGATATGATTACATAGCTTGGATTTCTTGTGGGACTTTAAAAGTGGTATTGGGAGACGCGCCTCTGACTCCCTTTTTTTGTTGGTTTTTTCTTTTGTTTTGTTTTGTTTTTTGCTTTGGGACCCTTTTTCTCCTGCTGGTTAACTTATCCAGGCTTGATACGAGGGTATGTGCATAGTTTTCTTGCAATTTGATATGCCATGTTTGGTTGCTATGAGAACTGGTCTTTTCTGAAAGGAAATGGAGAAGTAGATCTGGGGAAGAAAGGAGGTGGGAGAGAGGGACTAGGAAGAGTAGAAGTATGGAATACTGTTACTGTGGTTAGGGTGTAATATATGAGAGAAGATTTTTATTTTTAAAAAGGCCAAAATGTGAAATCAAAATTTTTCTGTTAAAAATGTGGAATGTGTATCAGGAGTTGAGCTCTTGCTTGGGAGCAAAGACCTAGATTTTATCCTCATAACTGTCCATAAAAAGGGCATAAAAATGTTTGATTTACACATAATATGTCATTCACATTTCTTTTCCTGAAAAAGATAAGAATACCTTGCTGCTGTATCTTCTATCATGATTTAACAATCATTTATTGGTTTTAAAAATAACTCTGTACTAAATTCATTATGTTAAAAATATAACATAATGCTATAAAATTCTGATCAAAGAGTATCTCTTCATTTTTGCTTCTTTTTCATTTTTTTGTTTTTATTTTTTATTGGATATTTTATGTATTTACATTTCAAATGTTATCACCTTTTCCCTTTCCCCTAGGCCTACTTCTATGAAGATGCTCCCACTCCCACCCACATACTCCCATCTCAACATCCAGGCATTCCCCTATACTGGGAAAAAGAAACTTCACAAGACCAAGGGCTTCTCCTCCTATTGATGCCAGGCAATGCCATCCTCTGCTACATATGCAGCTGGAGACATGGAGCCCTCCATGTATACTCCTTGTTTGGTGGTTTAGTCCCTAGGAGTTCTGGTAGATTCTGTTTGGATGATGTTGTTCTTCCTATTGTTGTAAACCCTTTACCTCCTTCAGTCTTTTCTCTAACTCTGCCATTAGTGTCCCCTTGTTCAGTCCAATGGTTAGCTGCAAGCATCCTCATCTATTTTAGTAGGGCTCAGACAGAGCCTCTCAGGAGACGCCCATATCTGGCTCCTGTCAGCAAGCACTTCTTGGCATCAGCAGTGGCGACTGGGTTTGGTGGTTGCATTTGGGATGGATCCCAAGTGGGGCAGTCTCTGGATGACCTTTCCTTCAGGCCCTGCTTCACTTTTGTCTTTGTATTTCCTCCCATGAGTATTTTGTTCTCCCTTCTAAGAAGGAATGAAGCATCCAAATTTTGATCTTTCTTCTTCTTGAGCTTCATGTGGTCTGTGGATTGTATCTTGGGTAATATTAGTTTTGGGACTAATATCCACTTATCAATGAGTGCATACCAAATGTGATTTTTTTGTGATTGGGTTACCTCACTCAGGATGATATTTTCTAGCTCCATCCATTTGCCTATGAATTTCATGAAATCATTGTTTTTGATTGCTGAGTAGTACAAAATTCTGAAAATGTCCCACATTTTCTGTATCCATTCTCTGTTGAAGGGCATCTAGATTTTTTCCAGCTCCTAGCTCTTAGAAATATGGCTGTAATTAACATAGTAAAGCATGTGACCTTGTTATATGTTGGAGCATCATTTGGGCATATACCCAGGAGTGGTACAGTTGGGTCCTCAGGTAGTACTATATCCAATTTTCTGAGAAACCTCCAGACTGATTTCCAAAGTGGTTTTATCAGTTTGCAATCTCACCAACAATGGAAGAGTGTTCCTCTTTCTCCATATCCTCACTAGCATCTGCTGTCACCTGAGTTTTTGATCTTAGCCATTCACCCTGGTATGAGGTGGAATTTCAGGGTTGTTTTGATTTGCATTTCCCCGATGACTAAGGACGTTACACATTTCTTTAGGTACTTCTCAGCCATTTGATATTCCTCAAGCTTAGAATTCTTTGTTTAGCTCTGTACCCAGTTTTGAGAATAGTTTTTGCTGTCCTGGGATCTTTGCTACTAAAATAAATTTGCAAATTGCTCTTTCTAACTTGATGAACAATTGATTTGGAATTTTGATGGGGATTGCATTGAATCTGTAGATTGCTTTGGCAAGATGGCCATTTTTACTATATTAATCCTGCCAATCCATGAGCATGGGAGATCTTTTCATCTTCTGAGATCTTCTTCAATTCATTTCTTCAGAGAGTTGAAGCTCTTGTCATACAGATCTTTCACTTACTTGGTTAGAGTCACACCAAGCTATTTTATATTATTGACAACTATTGTGAAGGGTATCGTTTTCCTGATTTCATTCTCAGCCTGTTTATCCTTTGGGTAGAGGAAGGCTACTGATTTGTTTGAGTTAATTTAATATCCAGCCACTTTACAGAAGTTGTTTATGAGGTTTAGGAATTCTCTGGTGGAATTTTGGGGGTTACTTAAGTATACTATCATATCATCTGCAAATAGTGATATTTTTACATTTTCCTTTCCAATTTCTATTACTTTGACTTCTTTTTGTTTATTAATTTTTCTGGCTAAGACTTCTAGTACTATATTGCATAGGTAAAGAGTTAACATCCCTGTCTAGGCCCTGATTTTAGTAGGATTACTTCTATTTGCTCTCCCTTTATTTTAATGTTAGCTACTTACTGGTTTGCTGTATATTTCTTTTACAATGTTTAGGTATGGGCCTTGAATTCCTGATCTTTCCAAGACTTTTAACATTAAGTGGTATTGAATTTTGTCAAATGCTTTCTCAGCACCTAATGAGATGATTGTGTGGATTTTTCTTTGAATTTGTTTATATAGTATATTAAATTATTGGATTTCCATATATTGAACCACCCCTGCATCCCTGGGATGAAGCCTACTTTATTATATTTAATGATCGTTTTTATGTGTCCCTGGATTTAGTTTGCAAGAATTTATTGAGTATTTTTGAATTGATATTGCATGAGGGAAATTGTTTTGAGGTTCTCTTTCTTTGTAGGGTCTTTGTGTGGTTTATGTATAAGAATAGTTGTGCCTTCAAATAATGAATTGGTTACTTCTGTTTCTATTTTGTAGAATAGTTTGAAGAGTATTGGTATTAGGCCTAATAGAATTCACCACTAAACCCATCCAGTCTTGTGCTTTTTTGGTTGGGAGACTTTTATTGACTGCTTCTATTTCTTTAGGGGTTATGTGACTGTTCAGATGGTTTATCTAATCCTCATTAAGCACCTGGTATATGTCTAGAAAATTGTCCATTTCCTCCAGATTTTCCAGTTCTGTTGAGTATAGGGTTTTGTAATAGGATCTGATGATGTTTTTTAATTTCTTCAGTTTCTGTTCTTATGTCTCCCTTTTCATTTCTGATTTTGTTAATTTGGGTACTCTTTGTCCTCTTCTTAGTCTGACTAAGGGTTTATCTATCCTGTTTACTTTCTCAAAGTACCAGCTCCGATTTTTGATGATTCTTTATATAGTTCTTTTTGTTTCTATTTCGTTAATTTCAGCCCTGAGTTTTATTGTTTCCTGCCACCTACTCCTCTTGGGTATATTTGCTTCTTTTTTTGTTCTAGAACACATGCTGTCAAGTTATTAGTATATGCTCTCTCCAGTTTCTTTTTGGAGGCACTCAGAGCTCTAAATTTATTGTTTACTCTTGTTCTCCTGTATTTCTTTAAGGGAATTGCTTATGCCCTTCTTAAAGTCCTCTATCATCAACATGAGATGTGATTTTTAAATCCAAATCTTGCTTTTCAAGTGTGTTGGGATATCCAGTATTTGCTGTGGTGGAAAAACTGGGTTCTGGTGATGTCAAGTAGTCTTGGTTTCTGTTGCTTGGGTTCTTGCATTTGCCTCCAGCCATCTGGTTATATCTGATGTTAGTTGGTCTTGCTGTCTGACTGGAGTTTGTCCCTCCTGTTGTCCTTTGAGCCTGTGATCTTAGGAGCAAGATGGCTCCTGTAATACCAGCTCTCTTTTGGGCAACTTTTGGGTCTCGAGGCTTGGGGAACAGCCTTAGCTTTGAGCACAAATGGAGACTGGAGTCCTGCTTTTATTTCTCTAATAATTCTTTGTGGTTCCTAAAATGTATAACATTAAAGCCTGTTTCTTTTGCAGCCTATTCTCAATGTTTTCACAGCCATTGCTTCTACTGAACCTCACAACCATCTAGGAAATTTGATTAGGGTATTATATATGTGGTAATATGTATTAGCTTGTGAAGGAAATGAAATATTCTTTTCAATGTATGCAGTCACCAAGAAAGTAAGATGCAACAATAGATATGTTGGTTTTAAGCAAATACTTGTCACTTAATACTTTACATGATGCTTATTATATCAAAACTAAAATATTTTAACATCTTGACTGATCTCTTCCCAAACATTTTGAATGTTTCTTCTTAAAGGAATTTAAAAGCAAAATTATCCATGTCCTGACCTTTGTGCCTCGGGGTGGTCTTCTTGCTACTACGCCTTCTATGACAGCCTCCTTTTATCTCACAGCTCTGTCAAACCACCTAATAAATGTTTTAGTAGTTCCATATACTTTTATTCATAGTACTTTCGTTGATGTAATTTTAGTGTATTGGGTTGATTATATCATAGCTGCCTGTCTTTTCCACTCACTTAACTCCACAAAGTAGGAGTTCTATGTCTGGCTTTGCTCATCAAGGATCATTTCTATTTAACAATGTACCTGGAATAGTGTAGTTACTATGAAATAAATGAATAGCTCAATGGCATCTGTAAAATAATGTGAGATGAATTTACCCAAGTATGTCTTGTTATAAACAACTCTGTATATCATTAGAGCTCTCCTTGGGCATGATTTTACAGGGGCAGCAATTTCTTCACTAGAAATAAATTCCTCACTGCAGGTGTCTCAGGTTTGCCATTGCTGTCAGTGAACTCTTGTTCCTGGAAAAAGTTTGAAATTTCCATGCTGTCAAGAAGAGTCAAGATGTGCTAAAGAATAATTTGTTAAATGCATTAGGAATTAACCTCTCCAAAGTTATTCTCTCTGTTTGAGAGCTAATCTACTCTTGGATAGTAGAAGGGGTTTTAGCCATATGACTGTAGTTACTTTTCAGACTCTCTGAACAAGAGCTAAATCTTTTTATGACTTGAAAATATTCTTGTCCATTATTCAGCTCAGTGTGATTTATTAACTTCAATGATAATACTTGAGTTGGAGAATCTAAATGTATATAAATCATTTAGTTAAGCCACCAGTCCCAGGGGACTCCATCTTGTCATGGATCATGACATCCTCAAAGCATTATTAACATAACATAAACCATCATGCATCTTTTCACACTGAAGACTCCAAATCTTTCCATATTTCTCAGTGGAGTGTCTGTCAGCACCTATAAACTAAAAGGAACTAGTCTTATAGGGACTTGAGGAAAAAAAGTAATGAAAATTCTCTTTAAAAAGAAATAGAAAAAAAGATTGTACCACCTCATGGAGATCTAGAGAAACAAGAAAATGGTAGGAAAATGTGTGAGGCCAAACAAAACAAAACAACAAAAAATTAAACTCTAGAATCAAATGCAAATTGAGATAAACCAAGACATGAGTCAAAAGAAGTTCATTCAAAAAATAAAGAATACAACAAAGGAAAACTAGGAGAAATGAGATACCACAGGAGTTTTTGTTCCTGTCTTATAAATATAAATTTATAGCTACTAAACAAACAAAATCAAGAGTTACCACAAGGTACTAGATATGAAGGAAGAAAATTTTTAGATAAAAACATATCTTGTATTTGTTCTTAAAAGAACTCACATTAAGACACTTGAAATAGCTTTCTCAAGATGTTTTATTTTCCTTCTCTATACTGGCTTTCACACAATGTGTTCACCCACACACCCTGATGTTACTGACGCATAAATCAAATCTTTGATAGAAAATGAGGAATAAAAATATATGAGCACAAGAGGTTCCTGATCCTGGCAAGACCCCAATCCACATACATCCTGGGCCAGCCTGACCTGCTTAATATCCTTGAAGAAGTCTGTCCTACTGCCAGCCTTAATTTTGTGCTTAATAAGTGTGCTTTCTATAAAGAGCACAACCTTGCCAACAAATTGTCACAGATGATGCATCATAATATATAAACTTTCTCACTCCTCATTCTCGCCAAGGCAGTTACTGAGCACAGACTACTCAAAAACTCTGGTTTAATACATTTGTGACTAGCATTCGTAAAAGTCTATGAATGGATGTGCCTATGGGTTCATGATACCCAATTGAGGAACCATCTCATAGAAAAATTTCCATGTACAATGAACTATTTTGTACTCCAAAAAGAGCTAATGTAGTCAACAATAAAAGAAAAAAGTTCCAGTCCCACCCAAAAAACTATTTGAAATAGACTACTACTGGCTATATAGAGCAATCCTAGCTGAATAAAAATCCAAAAAGAGGCACAGTAACTCCCTTTGGGCCAGAGGCCTAGTCCCAGGGAGGGGTTCCCACAGCAGTCCTCATGTCTGTTGACTTGTTTTTTCAAGCTGTTAGTGTAACTCACAGCTACGTTGGTTTGTTTTGTTGTTGTGACATCGTCTCCATAGATGTGCATTGAAATTGTGCCCAGCTGCACCAAAGCCAAGAACCATGCAATCTGGAGGTTGTGTAAGCAAGATTACAAGGCTCCGAGGTATCCAGGGCCGATCCTGCTCATCCCTCTGCTTACCTCCAGGCTCTACTAAAACAGCATGGGCAATTAAACAATGTGCTGGGACCAGATCCAAGTGCTGTAGCAAATGTGGCAGAAAAACCACAGCTTCATCTTCACATCAGTACTTGATGCTTAGGAAATAGTCACTGATAACTAGAACCAATCTGTAGCTTGATTTTTCTACTTGCCCTTCCCTTTCGATGCATAACCCAACTTACTCATCTTTATTCATATCAAGAGAAACTCTCTTCGCATTTTCTTAAATCCTCTGTCCCTTCCATGAATAGATTCTCAAGAATTAAATCTATCAGCTCATTCACACCAGACTTTCAAATACAAATCCAGGCCATCCAGTTAAATTTTTTTAGAATAAGTAAAAACACAATATTTGGAACACTCTTATACTGTCAAATATTCTTATTCCTACATCAAAATAAGTCAGTCGTTGTTTATTTAAAACTCAAATTGAACTTGTCCTGTATTTTATGTGGATGCCTGACATAGAAGAATATGTGACTTACATTTTACCTCTCCTAAAGATATTGGATAAGTCAAAGTCTCAGTACTATAAGCCAAATTAATGATTAGCAGATATTTGGCAATGTAGTAAAAGAACAAATATATCAAGTAAGCAAGCTTTTCTTATTCTCTGGCCAATTGGAGTCACCACTTTGTAAATTTGAAGGCCTCAACTCCAAAGATAAACAGCATAGTTTGAGTTTTACCTGCTTGTAACTAAGGTTACTTATCAATATCTACTTCAAATCCAGGTCATGTAATTATATTAATTGGTATTCTATCCTTTAGATAGAAAAAATACTACCACCCACAACACACACACACACACACACACACACACACACACACACACACACACACCAAGGAACCATCCCACCACAAACATCATTGGTGCCAGGATGCAGAACCCTTCCCTAATACAATACCCATTTTGAATTATTTTTGCAATGTTTTGAATTTTAAAGATGTATTTGTATGTATCTCTGCATGCATGTGTGTGTGTGTGTGTGTGTGTGTGTGTGTGTGTGTGTGTGTGTGCGCTTTACAGGCAGTTGCAATCCATCTGGTATGGAAACTGGGAGCAGAACCTAGGTTCTCTATATGAGCAGAAAGCTGTCTTAAGTAATTAGCAATATTTCTAGCCCAGGACTTTGATTTTAAAAGTAGTCTCTATTACAATACAAATTGTCTTATGAAATATAGATGTATATATATGCAATATATATTACGGTTTATTTATATGATTTTCGCATTTTAATGCTTCTGAAACCATGTCATAACTAAAATAAGCATATACATAAATGTGATCATTTTTCCTATTTTTTTATTATAAATGCTATAGTTAATCCAATAATCTGTCTTTTAAAACTAGTGGCATCTTAGAATCAAGGACTAAGTCTCTAAGCAGGTCCTTTTAGCATGCTCATTTGCATATAGAAGAGGAGTCCTGAAGGTGACCACACGGGATATTGGCCTCAGTCTCAGGTATAACATACAACCACCCAGTCACTTTTCACTGATTTTGGTATGTGGTTCACATTTCAATGGTGTTCTAAGGCCATAATCGGTGGGGTAAAGAACAGCTAATTAAGGGTCCTCTGGAGGTGCAATGGAGAACAGGAAATAAATCTGTGAATAGCAAGTGTCACTGTAAAGAAACACGAGGAAAACAGTAACTGCAGAGAATGAGATTCCAGAACTTCATCTGTCTGCACAGGCCAGGCCTCCTTTACTACCAGCAGAGTCAGTTGTCTTTGTTTTACATTTATTTATTCAGAGTCATCTAAATATATGTTGGTCTGTTGAACCAGCCTCTGGGCTGAAGTACAATAAAAACATTAATTAAAACACCAGGCTAGAAACACCCAGCTGAGTGAATGGAACAGCATCAATGAGTCTGCCATTTAAGCACCAACTAGGGAAGATACAGCCTCTGCAGGAAACCTGCCATGTGCCTCACTGGCTTCTAAGGGATTCCTGTCTATGCTGAGCTGTGTGCTTTCCTGACAATGGATACTCATGGCCAATTAGTCTGTCTCCAGACCCTTGAGTTGGTAGTGTCTCTGCCATGCCTTTCATTCTACAGTTGACTGGGGATGCATCTTCAGAATCCTCAAGGTTGGCAAGGATCTATGCAAGGGAATCTTACATAACATATGGGCTATGTCCAGGCAAAGAGAAGCCAAGTGCCATCAGCCAAAATCTGGCACTTTAGGGGCAGTAGAACTTTCTCTCCAATGGCCCTCCCATTTCTGGATCCAAAAGCTATAGCAGCATTTGATGAGGTGTACAGTGCCACCTCAAGGGAATAGTATCATTTCAGATACTCAGGCTCTAGACTGAGGACATGGGCAAGCATCTACCTAAGGGAGTGAGTGAATGAACCATAATTCCCCTGTGACATAGAAAATTCCCTAAATTCCAAATTTGTTTACACAGCTAATTAGGCATGAACTTTTAAAATCCAGCTCAGACTTGTTAAGAAGTAAAATCTTGCTCTACACAGGCATGTTCTGTCAAGGACTCACATCCTGTAAGAGATGCCATCGGTAGGAAATATGACTTTATAATAACGCCTATAATTTTCTTAAATGCTCACAAGCAAAACAAAAGCAAGTAACCTTTTAAAAAGTTTTGGCTTCTTTCTTGTATGTATAATTTTCCCACAAACCTCCCAACTTAGAAAAACAAAGACATTTGAAAAGAAGACAACAGCATATAAGCACTAGGTAGGAACAGGGTCTGATATACAGTAGGATCATTTTATTTACTGTTCCACTGTATTCTGCATTATTCATTCCTCTTTATTTTTCCTTAGTGACAAATGTGCCAGTATGTTATTACAAAGAGACTGCCACCAAAATAGATAGAACTGCCTTTTATCAGGCATCTGGTCCTAACTAAATTCCTACGCTCCCTTTTAAATCAGCCATGGTGTGTGTGTGTGTGTGTGTGTGTGTGTGTGTGTGTGTGTGTGTGTGTGTGTGTGTGTGTGTGATTTTATGATTATGATTGAACTGGCCAAGTCTCATGAGCTGCCTGCTACTACATTCTTACATTCTGAAGTGTCAGGCTATTGCCTAAAAGAAGAAAACACTACTTTCTTCACTTGCAACCTATACTCTGAGTTTTCATGCTAAATTCAGTCCCCACGCAACTAATTAGTTCAAGAGCATAAGAGATTTGGTGTCACATGTCTGTTTCTGAAAGTTGGGCTTTCCAAGTGTGAAGCTCTCCTGTTACCCTTCGCAATTTAAATGAGCCATTTAGAAGCATGGTTAATGTTTCTTCATTAATATATGCAGCCCTTGGGGCTACACTGAAGCTTGTAATGGCTCTGTGCCAACAGTCAGGTCAGCATAATGTCTGCAAGATTGGATGTTTCCTGCAGGCGGTATCCACTGTACAGCCCCAGCCCAACAGGGAGGTTGCAAGTCAACTTTCTCAGCCAAACAGGATGGCTGGTACCCTGAAGTAGAAGGACTCATTTTCACTGACGTCACCCTGTTTTTATCTTTTCCTTCAAAAGCATTCCATAGGTCGTGGTTTCAGATAACTAAATACTTCTTAATACAAACCCAATGTAAATGCATTTTAATATGTTAAATACCCCATCTCAAATCTAAACAAATATGCT